>NC_133103.1:8527626-8838637 GCF_022965805.1 Primulina eburnea
TTTCTTGATAATCAAGAAACCACTTTGTTCTCATTTCTTGATTATGTTTAAACTTTATCTCTTTTGTCGTTTGAGTAGGTATAAGATAAATCCAATCTTTAGTGGATTTGTTATCTATTTTTAAGATGAATTTTCATTTCGAAATTATTAACATAGACGGTAAATTTTATCACCACAACCATATATGGTGGATTCGTAGATTTGTTGAGGTGGTTGTAGTTCGTGGAATTTGATTAATAACCAAATTAATATTACGATTTTAAAAAAAAATCTAAAACCGAAAATTCATATACGAGTATAGTGCAAAAATGAGAAGTTTGTACCAAATATGTATTGCTTTTATTGCCATTTATTTAATTAACAGAATCGCAATAATGGTTGGCATGTTGACCGGTGAAAAAGGGTGGTGGAGACTTGTTCCTATAAAAATTTGGGACCCAATTTTACTCCACTTTGAACGGCATTTGAGTAAAGTTTACCAGCTCGATGCGTCCCATCTCTCTTGTTTTTCCATATTCACATTCTCATAGATGTAAACGAACTAAACTGTTTGTAAGCTATTCGAAGCTCGATTCGATAAAAGCTCGTTTGAGCTCGTTTAATGAAGCTCATTAAAATAAACAAATCAAACTCAAGTTTTACAGTATTCGGCTCGTTAACTCGTGAACATGTTCGTTGGTAAGTTCATGAGTAATCTTTTAGATGAAAAAATAATAGTTTTGATATTTGATTTATTGATTTTGCATATTATTTATGAAATATATAGAAAAATCTATTAAATTTATTTATTATAATAAATTTACAAGTTTTAATAAGAATAATATATTTTTCTTTAAATGTATAATTTACTTCTAATTAATTTAATGAAAATTTAAATGTATAATTCATATTTATTAAGCTTGTTTAAGTTCGATAAAGGCTTGAATAAGCTCGTGAGCCATGCAATATATTCTTTAAATAAAGCTCGTATAAACGAACCAAGCTCAAACATTCAAGAGTTCGGCTCGGCTCGACTCGATTACATCCCTACACATTGTCACCACATCGGTTGATTCGACCAGCGATGAGCCTAATACCTTGCACCATAAGTCGGGTCGTATATATTTTTCAATGTAAGGTTATGAGTGAGAACGATGTAAAAGAATGTCTCATTGAATTTAAAGTGAGAATGATAAACATTCGGTATTATAAGATATCGTTCGGTCGAAATCAAGAAGTAATCATTTTCCTCTTTGTTTTACAATCGAAGCCCGAACTCGAAAATTTATAATATAACCTATTTTGATCCATATTAAATTAATTAAAACAAACAAATATATGGAGCAATCAAGCATGGAGCCAGTAAATGTAATTAATAATATAATTATAAATATTATACGGCTCATTCTTTTTTCAACAATTCTATAAAATCACATATTACATCAATTTTTTTTTTTAAAAAATGAAACAGATAATTTCTTTTAAATTATCATAGTTTTTTAGTCTATTGTGCAGAAGTCCAAGTACTGTTTTTCTACAAACTAGGTAGAATAACGTTTCAGGGTGAGAAAAGACATTTAATTAGTAAGAGGATTTCTACAACTTATCGCGAATCCAAACAAATCACGATCAATTAAATCAAACTAGCATAAGTAGGGCATTTTGTGTGCTTCTACACGAAAAAACCACAAACATATATAGTTTTGTTATATTATTCACGTCCGATACTTATCTATGTGATCACCAATAAAGTGACACGTATCTATTAGATATAAAATATAATAAGAATAAGTTATCTTATCGATGTGCACAGAAAATATACAACGTAACAAAATTATATATAGCAAATAAATCGATTTACTCTAATCATTTATCCGCAGCGCTTTGTACTTATTTAATTATTTTTATGTATCCTAATTAGTCATCCCAAAAATCGCGATTCGGACATTTATTACTTTATATTATATATATTAGGGAAAGACACCCCTTAGGCCCTTATTAATGACAAATAAATTACATATTATTCTTCTTACTTGATCAATTTGAATTAAATAATGTCAAAGTGGAAATAAAATATACAAAAGGCCATTTGAAAGGGGTAAAAAAAAAAAATCGGCGCACACACATATATATATTTTATATAATAATAAAAATAATAGTCTTCTCAAAAAAAAAAAGAATAGGTCTTTATGAAACGGTCCCACAAATATTTATTTGTGAGAAATGTCAACTATAACGATATTCACAATAAAAAATAATACTCTTAGCATAAAAAGTAATACTTTTTCGACCCAAATAAGATATCAGTCTCATAAAATATGAACTGTGAGATCGTCTCACACAAAATTTTGCCATTAAATATATATTATTATTATTATATTATATTATATAATATAAATGAGCAGTGGAATGGCCAAAGACTCCGAAATGAGGAGAGCCAATTCCTTCCCTTTCCCGATAGTATTTATATGTGCACGAACCCTTCTCATTCAATGATTCACTGAGCATTAAATTTTTGCCTTCCAATAATACATTTTTTTAATTTAAAAAAACCCAAAAATTTCTCTCTTTTCTTCTGTATCAGAATCTGCAGCAGAAGCAGAGGTGAGACTGAAGATGGGTGGGGATAAAGCTCTGAGCCTCGAAGAAATCAAGAATGAGACGGTTGATCTGGTATTTTTTCCTTTCGTTCTTCTCTTGTTCTTATTATCAATTTCTCGTTTTCTGGGAATTTCTGTTTTTTGAAGTGTTTTTTTTTTCTAAAGTTTTTCATACATTTTCTGGATGAAATATGTAATATATGTGTGTGTTCTTGATTTTTTTATTAATGTGTGTAGATTTTTTAAGTGAATGAATTTGTCTAAAATTGAAATTTTGATCTCGTATCTCGTGTTTTTAACTGAAATTGAAATTGATTGATTATTTTTCACTGTTTTTGAATTATTGATTGTGATTTTAAAAAATCTTACATTTTTTATGCATTGAAAAATAGATATGGTGAAATGAATGATGTTATTTTTTAAAAAGTTTGAAACTCGGAAGATTAGATACGATAATTGTTATATCTTGGTTCTAAATATATTAAATTTATTTTTATGAATTATATAATATTTTCTCACTATCTTTTATTAGTTAGTGTGTAAACAAAACAAGTAAAATTAACAAATTTGCACGCTTTCTTCGCAATTAATTTCCTTTGGAAAATTTATAGAAAGTAAATGCTATCTTTTGATGTTTAGTTTTCGAAATTTTTTGTCAGCATTAATTAATTAAATATAAAAATCAGAAATTATTTATATATATAATTTTAATAATTTGTAGAAGGGTACCATTTGGTTGTACCGGTTCCGTAGTACGTTAACTCTTTTTGTTTATTAATTTTGTTTTTCTAACTGTTTCCTTATTTTATGCCACGCCATCTCCGGCTCTTTTTAGTATTCAGATCGAGATTTTTTTAAGCCAATTTTTTTAATTATTTTCCTGATAAATTATACTTACTCATTTTAATATGATAAATAAGACGATGATATAGTATAGATTTTTAATGGAGTAATTAAATAATCATCTCGTACATTTTTTTTAGTTTTTTTTTATCAACTACAAAATAATTTATCCATTTTTTTCTATTTCATTTCGATTTAGAGAAGTAATGTAGACTATAATTTTGTGCAAAATAAATGTTTAGAAAAAATCTTATATAATTTAGTATGCACAGTTTTTAATTATAATGCGATTTTTAAATTTTTTACACGATAATTTATTGTACATTAAAAAAATTTTACGCACGAGGAGTTTAGGTACGAAACTTTTTCTTTGATGGGGGGTAGTCGATTAGTCATGCACTTTACTAACAAGAAAGTAGCGTAGCATCGGATTCCACTTTGGCGCGTGGGGTTCATGTGATGTTGAATTTAAGCCATTTTCGCTGACTAGAAATCCATTTGGGCCCGGTCCCTTGACAAAAGTCAGCTTCATCTTGTTAAACTTGTAGATTTTTTGCGTTTCATATGAGGGAAATAGTTTAAAAGTTGATTACTAAGAAAGATATGGTCCTGTTTAACTGTATCTTTAGGTTATGTTTGGTAATCATTCCCTTATCTTGCATTTGGTTCGTTTTTTTATCAATCTATAGGTCCTTGATTATGATTAAGAGCCCACACTGTTCATGTTATTTGTGTGATTAAATATCTCTATTCAAAGGGTGTGATAATTAATAATTTTTGAATAGTGATCATGATAAAATTGTATATTGACCATAATATCCTTGAATTGTTTTCTTCAATATAATATGAAAATTAAAATTAGTGAAAATTTAATAATTAATATAATATTTAAATTTTTATTATATTTTTTTATAAATTAATTTCATATATTTTAATTAATTATTTTCAATCATTTTAAAGAAAATAAATTGTAATGAAAATCTATCTTAAGTTAAATTTTTATAAATTTGTAATCTTGTTAATTAATTTTTTTATGAAAATAAATATTTTTTCAATTCTAATTTTTTTAATGATTTAAATTAATTTTAATAAATGTAAATTATAATTATAAATATTTAATTACGTATCCAATTATTTTAAAATATATATTTAATTTGCATTTGGGGCATTTTGGTCATTACAATAAAATTTATAAAATTAATCCATCATTTTAAAATCATACCAAACACCATATTATTTATCCCACCATACTATTAATCCATATATCTCATTTTTTAATCAATCTAATTATTAATCATTTACTTATCAAGTAACTTAATCTTTTAATGAAATACTAAAACAATGTTTACATAACAATTTCATTACATAAGCTAGATAATTGGCGTATTAGAACAAGTGTAGGATTGATTGTAGTTGAAGAAGATATTACAAATGCACGATTACTACATTTACAAACTTTCGACTTCGAAGGCATTTGTGAGTATGGATGTGATCCTACGAGGAAAGATCACGATAATATAACCAATGAAACCGAGATGGAAGCTGAACTTAATATGAAACATAGTTGTTCACAATGGTATAAGCAGCTTAGAAATAATATATTTTTGTTTTTGAACTGGTTATAATGGTGTCGAGTAGTCATGCTTCCCATTGATGATAAGGTATTAAGATTTTATGAAGAAATAATTTTTATGATATTTTTACATGGCTGAACGATTTTATACATGTCTTGGGATGGTTTTAAGAACAACAGACATTTGATCATGTATGAGTTGTTAACACTATGTTCCTGTTATCCACCAAATAACAGGAAAAAGTTCCGATCGAGGAAGTTTTCGAGCAGTTGAAATGCACTCGTGAAGGGTTGAGTTCTGAAGAAGGAGCCACAAGGCTTCAAATTTTTGGGCCCAACAAACTGGAAGAGAAAAAGGTATTACCGAGTTTTGTTTCCTTGGATATGATCACAATTGGGTTGCATATAAATCTAATAATTTGTGTCATGGTGATTCAGGAGAGCAAAATTCTCAAGTTCCTCGGCTTTATGTGGAATCCACTATCATGGGTTATGGAAGCCGCGGCTATCATGGCGATTGCTCTTGCTAATGGTGGTGGAAAACCACCGGATTGGCAAGACTTTGTTGGTATTGTTTGCTTGCTCGTTATCAACTCTACTATCAGTTTCATCGAAGAGAACAATGCGGGAAATGCTGCTGCGGCCCTTATGGCTGGTCTTGCTCCTAAAACTAAGGTGTGGTGTAGTTGAGGTTTTCAACACAATAATATTCTCTTATCCCATTAATGAAGTAAACCTATCTTCAATTCTAATAATGGAAAACCATGGAATTTCCTTTCATATCATTGCTTGTTACTTGATTTTCACTGGCTTCTTGTTTTGGATGTTTTCCTGAAAATAGGTCCTCAGAGATGGTCAATGGAGCGAGCAGGAAGCTGCCATTCTGGTTCCTGGAGATATAGTAAGTATCAAATTGGGAGACATTGTCCCTGCTGATGCCCGTTTGCTCGAAGGTGATCCATTAAAGATTGACCAATCCGCCCTCACGGGAGAATCCCTTCCAGTAACCAAGAATCCTTACGACGAAGTTTTCTCGGGTTCCACTTGCAAACAAGGTGAAATCGAAGCAGTAGTCATCGCCACTGGTGTCCATACCTTCTTCGGGAAAGCGGCTCATCTTGTGGACAGTACAAACCAAGTGGGACACTTCCAGAAAGTTCTCACAGCAATCGGTAACTTCTGCATTTGTTCGATCGCCATTGGTATGCTGGCCGAGATAATCGTGATGTACCCGATTCAGCGCAGGCCATATAGGAAGGGTATCGACAATCTCCTCGTTCTCTTGATTGGAGGCATTCCAATCGCTATGCCCACCGTCTTGTCTGTGACGATGGCTATTGGATCTCACAGGCTGTCACAGCAAGGCGCCATCACGAAGAGAATGACTGCCATTGAAGAAATGGCAGGAATGGACGTCTTGTGCAGTGACAAGACTGGAACTTTGACTCTTAACAAGCTGACTGTTGATAAAAGCTTGATTGAGGTATTTGCAAAAGGGGTGGATCCCGATCTTGTTCTGCTTCTTTCTGCAAGGGCTTCAAGAACTGAAAATCAAGATGCTATTGATGCTGCCATTGTTGGCACACTCGCTGATCCAAAGGAGGTACACATCTTTTATAAAGATTATGTGTTCAAAATTTCAGATCGATAAAATAGAACATGTTTACGATTCTCAGGCTAGAGCTGGCATCAAGGAGTTGCATTTCTTCCCCTTCAACCCCGTGGATAAGAGGACGGCTTTGACTTATATTGATTCAGATGGGAATTGGCATCGTGCCAGCAAGGGAGCCCCTGAACAGGTAAACTTATCTTTTTTTAATACAAGATCGTGTGTGGAGTCCACGGGCCCATGAAAGCATGGCAGCGCATAAAAGGCTCCACTCACAAATACTTCGCATTTGTCTGACTCTTCGAAAAAAGTTGTTAGAAGAATCTGATGTAGCACATTAGGGTATTATTCTTGCAGTTTACCATATCATACTAAGTATCCTTTTTCTTTGGTTTTCCCTTTCTCTTGAATCAGATTTTGACTCTGTGCAATTGCAAGGAAGACCTGAAGAAAAAAGTTCATGGTGTAATTGACAAATTTGCTGAGCGTGGGCTACGCTCCTTGGCTGTTGCCAGACAGGTTTGTTATAAACTGCTTGCCTGAGTGTCCGACATTTCCACATGCAGCAGTGCGAATATGACATAAATGTTTTTATATTTGCAGGAAGTGCCAGAAAAGACAAAAGAGAGCCATGGTGCTCCATGGCAATTTGTTGGGCTTCTATCTCTTTTTGATCCACCGAGACACGATAGCGCAGAAACCATCCGCCGGGCACTAAATCTTGGTGTAAATGTCAAAATGATTACAGGTAATTGGATGGTTCATCACAAGGATATGCAGCCGTGCTGAAGCCACAGTTTGTTTCTTCTAAATTTATCCATCAATCATTACTGTTTCTCTGATATAGGCGATCAACTTGCCATTGCTAAGGAGACTGGACGTAGGCTTGGGATGGGAGTAAACATGTATCCATCAGCTTCATTGCTTGGGCAACACAAGGATGAGTCTATAGCTGGCCTTCCTGTAGAAGAATTGATTGAGAAGGCTGATGGTTTTGCTGGGGTCTTTCCAGGTTGGTGATTTTTAAACATTTGTTGATTTTTAAACGTGTATTTGAGTCTAAGAATTTCTTCTATTTGAAACCCCGAAAATGGGAAATTTACTGCATTTTTTGTTTCATACAGAGCACAAATATGAAATAGTGAAGAAGTTACAGGAGAGGAAGCACATTGTTGGAATGACAGGAGATGGTGTCAATGACGCCCCTGCTCTGAAGAAGGCAGACATTGGGATCGCCGTTGCTGATGCTACTGATGCTGCAAGAAGTGCTTCTGACATTGTGCTAACAGAACCCGGGCTTAGTGTAATCATTAGTGCAGTGTTGACGAGCAGAGCTATTTTCCAAAGAATGAAGAATTACACAGTTAGTTTCATCCGTTTTCCTTCTATTTAATCTACACATTAGTATGAAACAATTTGTTGAATTTACTGATAATAGAACTTTAGCAAAGAGAGAATGTGATCCAACACAACATTTAGAACTTCAGCAAAGAGAGAATGTGATACAACACAAGATTTATGTGGTTCAACCATAATAACTTTCATCTTATACACAACGTTAAAAGACAAAAACAACACAAAACTCTATAGGTCACGCTTAATTAGAAAGATATACTTCCCCCATCATATAGATGAAGATATGTTAGAATTAATGTGAAAGGAGTCTTTGACTCGATCATAAAATTATCATGTCGAAGATGTATTCTAATCTTTAGATAGGTCCAGCGCAAGTTGAAGTGTTCTTTGTTTTTGTTTTGCAGATATACGCAGTGTCAATCACCATCCGTATCGTGGTACGCTGATTGTAGCATTTAATGATCTAAAGTACTTTTGACATGTTCAGTCCTCGTATCATTCAATTCTTGTTTGCAGTTTGGTTTCATGCTTATCGCCTTGATTTGGAAGTTCGATTTCTCTCCCTTCATGGTTTTGATAATTGCCATCCTTAATGATGGTAATTTGTCAGATTATGCATTCCAATTTTTCTGACGTCGTCCATTTTTTCATGTTTTTCTCCCCAAAAAACGTGGGAATATAAATTAACAAATCTTGTTTACGTAGGTACAATTATGACCATCTCAAAAGATAGGGTGAAGCCATCTCCGTTGCCAGATAGCTGGAAATTGAAGGAGATTTTTGCCACGGGCGTTGTACTTGGAGGTTACCTTGCATTGATGACTGTTATATTCTTCTGGCTGATGCATAAGACCGACTTCTTCCATGTAACGAATATCAATCTGTCACCGTTTTCATACTTTTTTTGCTTTCGCATTAATGATTTAAACAATTTTTGTGGGCCATGCAGGACAAATTTGGGGTTAAAAATATTCGAGACAGTGAGTACGAAATGATGGCTGCTCTATACTTGCAAGTTAGCATTGTTAGCCAGGCCCTCATTTTCGTGACCAGGTCACGCAGTTGGTCATTTGTCGAACGCCCTGGATTTCTGTTAGTGACTGCATTCATCATTGCACAATTGGTAAGATTTACCTATCCTAGACATACCATAGAAAACATGTTGACTTCTTAAAATGGTCTCAATTTTAATCCTTGGAAAATCGATTTGTTTTGCATAGGTTGCTACTCTTGTAGCCGTGTATGCCAACTGGGAATTTGCTAGAATCAAAGGATGTGGTTGGGGATGGGCTGGTGTAATCTGGCTTTACAGTATCGTTTTCTATGTGCCACTTGACTTGATGAAGTTTGCTATCCGTTATATCTTAAGTGGAAAGGCTTGGCAGAACTTGTATGACAACAAGGTATATGGTCACCATTTCTGTAGAACATAATCAAAACCTTTCTCCAAAATACTGTGATTTGCCCTTTTTTCACGGTTAAAAAGATTTAAGTAGGGCTAGTATCACCACACATGCATTTTGATATGGCGATAAAACGATTCTGCATATACCTTGGTTTAATATCTTTGGTTCTGACTTCTTTGAAACAGACTGCTTTCACAACCAAGAAAGATTATGGAAAAGAGGAGAGGGAAGCTCAATGGGCTCTTGCTCAAAGAACTTTACACGGCCTCCAAACACCGGAAGCTTCAAATATTTTCAATGAGAAGAGCAGCTACAGGGAACTGTCCGAAATCGCTGAACAAGCCAAGAGGAGAGCTGAGATAGCGAGGTATATAGATATTGATCTGGTTTTACTTCCTTTTTTTCAAGAAAACGTTCCACATGTAGTGAAAACATGATCTGCTTTTATTATATTTTTGCACTTGCAATAGGCTGAGGGAGTTGCATACCCTTAAGGGACACGTCGAATCAGTCGTCAAGCTTAAAGGGCTCGACATTGAGACAATCCAGCAGCATTACACCGTTTGACGAAGAAGCCAAATAAGTTTCACATGCGAATCAGCCAGAGAATTAACTAGTCTGATTTAAAGCGAAACAAAAGGATTTCTCTGCCTCACTAGATAAAACTTTCTTAGATGAGAAGAGGGTGTACAATTTTATCTGTTTTCTGCTGTATATGAAAGGGGTGGCAGAAGGATTTCTGTCTCATCTTTGTCCCCTTTTATGAGTCAAAATGTTATCACCATAAAGGAAAAATCTTTTAGAAAAGTGTGTATTACAAGTTCTAGATGATGACAAACTTAAGATATCCTTTTATCTTCTAAAATTAATCGTCAAACCTCCAAAATGACAGATACGTCCAATCTTTTTAAAAAACAAGAGATCGTAAAACCCTTATCCAATTTAACATAGGGGGTTTGATGTTTTTGATATTTCACAAAGACAATTTGTTTGGTGTTTAAATTACCAAACTTGTCTAATCTTAGCAATCTATTGAGCTTTTTCTTTGGTCTTTATTGCATTAAACTCTCTCGATAATTCTGTATTAGAAAGTATAATTTATTGAGAGAACAACTTATGAAAGCTACTTAAATGTTTTGAAACTCACTGAAAACTAGAAAACTACAACTTTTCTTCCGTGGGCTCTTTATTATTTCACACTACGTAATTTAATCAAATAGGTTAACTTCTAGAATTTCTCGAATGGTTCATTTGCCTCCTATACCACTCCTTTCCCATTTCCATCCTAACAGAAATGAGTTATGACACTAAAGAATTTTGAAAAATAAAAAATGTCAAGTAGAAGCGTGATTGCATTCTTCAATGGAGATATATAGCCAAATATATAATGGAGCATCTTTCGTAAAATGTGGGGTCATATGATTGTATAGAGGTCAAGTTCCATCTACAAAATTATTTATTTATTCGTGAATATTTATCGATACACATGTGATCAATATTCACGATTGGGGTGATGTCTTGACTCCCAAGGGTTGCATAGAATTTTCCTTATTAGACATATTTGTATTAATATACATTAGTTTTGAACAAACATGGAAGGGCTCGTAAAGAAATCGAGATCAAGATCATTAATTCTTATTATCGGGATAATTTAGAACACTTGTTCTAGGTTTATAAGATTTCAACACCGTGTTTTTCAACTATAGTTACTCAGCACACTCTTTGCTCTATTATGATTAAACTAGCAAGTCCATGTTCATCAATTCTAAACATGCATACACAATTAGCATCTATTGCTAATCACCAATACATAAAAGAAGGAAATATTAGATACCTTTAGAAATTCTTGGTGTTCAAGTGACGAGCGGAGTTGATGAATTTTGTGTGTAATTTGACAGTGAGTCGATCCGTTAATGTAACAGTTTAAAAATTTATCAATTCAACTCGTTTATTTTCGAGTTATTTTATATGAGTCAATCACTGTCTAACTCATTTTTTTTATGGTCAATTTTGTGATATGGAAGGTGAGAATCTCCCTACCTTTCCACCATCAGAAATTTACAAACGAGGCGTTTGTATTAGATGTATACATATTTTCCTTTTACCTTTTGCTGATCCAAATTGATTCTTCATGTTCCCAGTCAACCCTAGAAATTTCTATGATACGCGTGAATCTCGATAAACATTCTGCAATCATCGCACCTTTTTGATTCATATGGCTGAGGACAAATCTAATACAGAAGTCAAACATCCTCAGGCACCTCCACCGGTGAGCTCCATCACTCTCTTCATATTTTCCGGTTTATACAAGAAGTTGATTGAAAATGATGGTTTGATGATTGATAGTTATTTCAAGATTTTGATTGTTAGTTAATTAAAATAGTATTCTCGCGCTTTTGAAGTCCAATATTTTTTCCCTTTTCATTATGCAGCTTGTTATTTTAATAATTAATTGGAGAGTATGTTTCAAATTTGTAGTTTGTGGAGGTAGAATGCAGGAGTTCAGGCAAGATTCTGCGTTTTTCTTCTGGTACTGAAGCGGGTTTTGCGGTGAATTTGATAAATAAGAGGCTACATAATAAAAATGACAGTGGTGGTATTGAGAATATTACACTTGCTTCACACATCGAGGCAGTGAAAGAAGGGGAAGAAGAGCCAGTTAGCTTTGGCCCCAATTCAGTGCTCGTTAAGTATGGTCCGGATTGGAAGTTGCGGACTGTGGTTCATTCATATGGTGATTCAATGTCATGTGATATTCTATCTTGGTTTTGGTTGGGGATGATCTATAAATTTATCGGAGGCAACTTAGTTTATCTGGGGCAAAGTTGCATTTTTTTAATAAAATTACTGATGAATTTTTGAATTTTTGGGAACATCGCTTATTGTCCCATTTGATCTATCCCTGGTTTTTTATATACGATCCCAAATTGTGATAACCACCAGTAGGCGAGTTGCGGGTCACAAGGTTACTTATATCCTTTTCTTTACTCTGTTTTTTTAATAGGTGATAAAGGGGTACACTTTGAACCAACTCGAGTTCGGAAAGTATCTGCTAAGGTACGAGTTTTGGTGCGAAATCTTTGAATTATGAGTTTTGACTAAATGACATTCATGTAAAACAAGATTAATCTACAGGAGATTGTGAAAGGACAAGCCCGGAGATGGCATGTAGTTCTATGATGTGTGGTTTCCTGTGTCTGATATTTTTTTTGGATGTATTATTGTTGGGATTAGGTTGCTTAGAAATAAGATGTCAGAAAGCTGGTGGCTTTTGATTGGCCCTTGCCAGATAAAAAATCATGAGAAATTGGTTTGAGCAGTATGGTGTGGACTGTTGAATGCGTTTGGATGAAGAAGCTGATTCGGTAAAATCCGGTGGGTTAGGCCTTTGAGTTTAAAATAGTGTTCAATATACTGAAATTAAGAATTTAGAAAATGTGGCTGTTAAAGCCCGTGTTTACCTTCTCAAATAAAAAAAAAGTCTTACTATTATATCTAAACATAAATATGCTTACGCTTATTTCACAAAAAAAAAAAAAGAATAAAAAAGCTAAGCTTTATAAACTTTTATTTTAATTCTTGCTGAATCCAGACTCCATTTTATGTTATATACTCATTTTCTAAAGAAAACCATGAAAAAACTAAATTAAGTGTAAAACAAGCATCGTTAAAAGGAAAGTCTTGATTCTTTTGTTGATTTGGTGACACATCCTGCTCTTTTCACATAAACTTTACTTTTCATACAGTGTACTCATGATATACGTTTAGCTATCCTGTCCAAGATATAGGCACTTACATAACTTCTACTTTTAGACTCACCAAATTCCTTACAAAAACATGTAAGCTAGATCTGTTAGGCAATTGATATTTTTGGTTTTCTCGAGATAAGATCATTTTGGTGGCAGGGAAATCACTGGTGATCTTATGTTACCTCAATAATGCTGCATCAAAAACACTTCTTGATTCTAAAAACAACACTTCTTGATTGCAATTCTTGTACGAGTGGCATTTTGAACGACATTAATGTATGAGGCAAATGGAAGACTGTTATATCCATGATTTCTTGGTTTCTACGGTATTATTGGTAAAATTTACTGAGAGATCATCAATGACAATAATATATTCCCCTACTGTGTTAGTTGCTTAACATTGCAGTTTGCTGTAAATACCTAATTTTTTGTATGCTATACGTTGCATAGTTTTCTTAATAGGAATTGTTGGCTCACGACTATCATTATTTACAAAGGCTATCTGATAATGCATTGTTACCTCAACAGGGTCTTGCTGATTCACATTCTACAAGGTCTGAACCACAATCACCGATCAGTTTGGTGTACGTTGGAAAGATATTACTTACTTTTGTTCTGATGTTCATGTTTGGGGCTGTTATTACGATGTTTCTTGAAAATCTTCCCAGACTCATCTTGTATATCAATTCATCTGTATGATTCATTGATTCTGATGCAGTAAAGCCATAATTCTCTGTATCTTATGTGTTAAGAGTAGCCAGTATAGATGCAAGTTCTTCCTTTGGTGGTCTCGCTCGCTACAAGATGCTAGATAATTTTACCTCGAAAATAGTTGACTTCGTGATTTATTTTTAGAAACATTTAGTTTTGAGAAACATGGTCAAAAGCATGCATAGTTTTGGTCTTTGTCTAAAAAAATTGGTTCATAATCTGGAAATTAGTAGTCAACTGCTTAATTCCTTTCTAAGGGAAGATAAACCAGCGATGCGATCTGACAAAGCTATGTAATGTATGGGGGTGACTTCGTGGATCCTCTCACTCAGTCCAATTATACATGCATGGTCATATATGACCATCGATGAAATTGTTCTGTGGTTAGCTTATTCTGTTGATCTTCAATGGAACCACGGAACCATGGTGGCTTGCATGTTCTGATTATCTTCTTATCTGTTCTATCCATGGCCAAATTCATCATATATCTATTATCTTGAATCCCTGAGGTAACATGTACACTTTGAAATAAGATTATAATTAGTGGAAATAAGTACCAGTTGTTAGATAGCTGGTAGATTCTGACACTTTACAAAAAATAAAACTTCAAAAAAATTTCATGGCATGGCTCGAATCACTCAAACTCATATTCTTGACTACGTTACGGGCAATCATGGATATTAAAAAAAAAATTATGAAGAAATGAGAAGAAACAACATTTAATTATATAATTACATTATATAAGACATATTCCAACTTCTTAAACCTTAAATAATTAATCGGCCAAAATTGTGAAACATTACAGCATTGGCTAAAAACATGAGGAAAGCTAACGTAACAGTAACATTACACACTGAAAAGAGTTGATTCTTCCAGCTCCTTTTTTTTGTTGTATTTCTTCCAAGTGCAGCTTACACAACCAGAAGCACATCACATCCATGACATAAACTAGACCTACTAATATGAACCTACAAAGTACTAGTACCCTAGACAGAGAGATGATAGAGCCATTTTTCTTCAAACGATTATACAAAACTCACAAAATTAAACTGGGATCCGGCCATCGGCTGGAGTGAAACCAAGTGCCTTAGAGAGAACAAATTTAGGTACTGAGTACCGATCGGGTTGTTCTGCTAATCATTGACTTGCAGGTCATGCACTTTCTTATGCAGAATTGATTCCACGGAACGGATTCTTAGAATGGGTGTCAATTTCTTGAACACGAAATAATGTCTTTTTTTGAGAACCTTCTAGGTGTCCATTTTTCCCGCTGTCGGTATTAAATAACGGAGCTCGCTAATGATAGTTCGTGAATCTCACTCAGCATCCACTCCTCCCCTGTTTGACCTCCAAGGACTATAGCTCTTGTCCCTCCAACAATGCATGTACTGTGTCCCCACGCAAATCTTGGAGGCCGCCCAGGTACGTTTAAAATTCTCCAGGTTGGCTTCTCTTCAGTTGGATCAAGCATATAGAGCTGGGATGCAGAGTGCAGACCCGCCACAGAGCCACCAAAGACAAGGATTCTACCACCAGGAAGACTCACAGCCACATGATCAAGTCGAGGAGGAGGAGCTATGCCTCCTGGATTACCGGCACCAGGCATACCACTGCCCGTGACAGATCTCCAGCAGGACTCGTCCTCGCTAAGATCCATGGTGAACACATCACTTGATCGGAACCGTAGAGGACCACTTTTGGCAAGACCTCCAAACATCAAGATTTTCCTACCACCATAAACGGATAACGTATGACCCAAACGTGAAGGTGGAGTCCACGCTGCTGGTATCTCTCGCCACACGGGTTTCTCCATTGAAAGATCGAGCAAGAAAGTGTCACTCAAAAGAACTCCGGAATCAGCACAACCACCAGACACTATCAGCTTTGTCCCATCAAGGGTGCAGGAGCTATGCCATGATCTAGGAAGTGGTGGAGCTATGCCGGAGATTTCACGCCAAGTAGGGTGTTTGGCATCCAAATCCAACAAAAAGACATCATTGAGCAAGCCTTGTCTACCACAGCCCCCAAATAGAACGAGATGAGAACCATTCACACAAGAAAGAGTGTGACCCCATCGCCCAGGCGGTGGAGAACTCACTTTGACGTATTTCCATTCGGGATTGCTGGAGTTCAGATCCAATACAAATGTATCATTCATGGGCTGCATGTTGACACCTTCTCCACCAAAAAGAACAACACGATTCCCAACAGCACATGCACTGAAGTTGCAACGGGAGGGTTCAACGGCACCTCCAACGGTTAGTTTTCTCCATGCTGCTGCTTCCAGAGTGGTAAGCTCCCTTGCCAATCTGCCCCAACCTAATCTTTTAGCGCCAGGCACAGCTTCTAATATTCGAGTTGTTTCACTACCCCATGCATTTTGACAGACCATTCGCCACAGGTCTTCATTCTTTGTTAGTTCATAAAGCCGCCGACAAACCGAGGAGATAGATGCTATATCCCTTGGGCTAAGTCGTGAAAGAATATTCATAGAAAGTACTTCATCGCTCAAGTACGTTATCCCACAAATCCCACGGCTAATATTCCGACTCCCATCTAATACCACTTTGCGAGAAGAAACAACAAACCTTGCAGATGCCCTCACAGATTCCGAGGGTGAAGATCCAGGTAGTGGACCCAAATCAAGGGATGCTTCTGCAAACACCTGTACGCCAATTATATGTGTTATAGTTTCATTATCACCATATATTGGTGTCATGTGCAACCTATTCATCAGAGGGGATCCATCTTTTCTAAAATTCAATAGTTCTCCTTGAAACTCAATCCCTTCCTCAATGCATCTTCTCATGTCAGCAACTACCGAGGAGTTCACTAGAGGATGCCTTCGCTTAGCAAATGGGCCTCTGCATTGCAAGAAGCGGCTACAGAAATTTGAACGAAGTCAAGACATGAGTATCATACATATCAACCAGGACCAAATATCTCTTGGTAGCTTCAACAATCATAGTGTCATACATGATACATGCTGAAGTTAGGAAAACACTTGGCATTCGCATGACGAATAAAAGAGAGATAATGAATTGAACACTGATCTCAACTTCTCGAATTAGCATAAAATTTACTGCACATTACATCCATAATTTTAACATAAAACTCAATCATCTACTCATGAAATTTATAACCGAATCCTTGACCCTGATATTAGGCAAAAGTTGAGTGCAGTGACCCAATTAAACAACAATAAATTACAATCTTGCAATAAATAAAAAATTTACTGAAAGAAAATTCTACATTAGCAATATTTCCCCAACTACTATCTTGTTCTTATCTCAGTAGGTGAACATAAGCTGTATGCAGGGGGAGTGAAATAATCAAAACTTCGTAATTAAGTGATAGCATTTACATAAAATATGCAATAGTCGTTTTCAAAAAAAAAAAAAACAATAGCCAAACACCCGGTGATCAGGAAGCACATTGGATCAGAAAGCATCCAAGGTCTTTATCTTGATGTTTATTGAGGAAACATATATCTCATAACAAAACATTTTAAAGACAACAAAATCTTGATGTAAAGACAGGAACCCGTGGAGAGTTCAAATCCAGCTCAAGATAATAACATCTATCTATTGATAACCACCTCTGGAAGAAAAAGATCAAATCATATTAATCTCAAGATATGACTGGAAAAAAAAGCCGGCTTACCGTTAATGAAAAACTGAATCCTTAGTTTTGGCAATTGAATGGATACATACATATAAGCTTTTCAATGAAAACATGACATCGAGTTTATGATTCAAAGTTGCTAGTCTAAAAAGAGAAAATCAAGTCAAGCCAAATATATGTTCCACAAAAATTCAATCACGTGAAATTACTTCTCATCCAGAAATTATATCAACTAAAGAAAAAATTAGCAAGCATGTTCTCAAGTAGCCAAACTGGAATTTTCTTTTAAAAAAAAGAATGAAATTTTCCCAGTGTACATGAAATCAGCACTAACATATCTTGCCATAAAGCAGCATCAAACAGAGACATTCACTTCAAGATGAATCTCGAAGCAAAATAAAAATCACATCTCCGAAAAGAAAACAGAATTCAAGAAAAAAAATTACCAATTCCGTCCAAGAACTTCCTCAGCCCGATAGCCCGTCACCATCTCGAACACGGAATTGACATAAATAATGGGATTATCCGGCTCCAACACGTCGACAACAACAAAACCGCAAGGCGGCGCAGGCTGCAAAAGAGAGTCCACAGAAAAGGGCGACTGGTCTCCACTACTCTTCCTCAACAAGAACCCTAAGCCAGCTCCAATCTCTCCTCCCCATCACCTTCAGAGCTCAGATCAGACTCCAAATCACTATCCCACTCCATCAAGATGCCGTAACCGAACTGTTTCAACCCATAATCTATATATGATACGAAAAATTTGCGGGTTTTTAAGTTTAGGCAGCGATTAGGGGCAAGTAGTAAATTCGTGTTGGACACGCTAAGCTTGAGGTTAGCCAAAAACAGAGAGATCAAAAGTGGGATTTGCATGTGACAATGTTCCGAGAAAAATAATTCAGTTTGGCGAAGCAAGAAAAATCGGTTGGGAATTGGGGGTGAGGCGTGGATGATGCCATGAAGATAATGAATGCAACAGCAGATATTTTTTTGTCATCTGCTCTCTTCTCTCCGCGGATTAATCATCAATCAGCCTTCTACACGAACAATATAATATTCGATTTCGAGATATATAAAAATTCTAACTCGAGCGGAGTCAATTTCGGCTCATATATATATATATATATATATATATATATATATATATATATATATATATATATATATATTGATTCGAACTTGAGCGCATTCGAGGTTTTATATTATGGTTTGAACTTGAGTTTGATTCGTATTAAAATTATTAAACTCGTGAATAACTCGAGTTTTGTTCATTCATTATATTTAACTAATCTGACTCTAGTTTAGCTCGTTAATCATATCGTTTTCTAGCTCGTTAAATAAACACGTCGAACATTCTTAATAAAAAAAAATTAATTAAAATATTAGAATTGAAAGTGTGATATGGGGTGTTTAATTATGGTTTGATTTGTTTGATTCGAGTTTCGATTTGTTTTGATATGAACGGTAGATTTTAAGATTTAGTTTTTTTTTTAATTAAATGTTTTGATTATTGTCAAATAAAAATTAAATTATATTCCAAATGAAATATTTTATCTTTTAAAAACTCCACAATTATAAGTTATATGTATCATATAAATATTGATAATATAATATAGATGTTCAAATTTAGCCATACATACATGAGGTCCATTAATTTTTTTAAAATCACATATGTGTGTGAATTTTGTTCATCTGAATCATGTAAGGCAGTACCCTCACATGTAGCATCGAACCTACCGGGATGATATTTATTTTAATCCATCTTAAAGCTATGTTTTTAAAAGCAAAAACTTGTGTAAGACGGTCTCACGGGTCGTATTTTGTGAAACAGATATCTTTTTTGGGTCATTCATGAAAAAATATTACTTTTTATGCTAAAAATATTACTTTTTATTGTGAACATCGGTAAGGTTGACTCATCTTACAGATAAAGATTCGTGAGACCGTTTCACAAA
The DNA here is from genome assembly GCF_022965805.1 of Primulina eburnea. Classification (NCBI taxonomy): domain Eukaryota; kingdom Viridiplantae; phylum Streptophyta; class Magnoliopsida; order Lamiales; family Gesneriaceae; genus Primulina; species Primulina eburnea. The sequence goes on from NC_133103.1 coordinate 8,547,032, forward strand.
AGACCTATTCTTTTGAATAGTCTTTTATGCTAAATATCATATAATATAGCATATTATTATTTAAGAACTGTAAAACACCTTTTATTTGCCATTTTCACGTCTCATTTTATTATTACAACTCAAATTAAATTTATTTTTTAAAATTATTTCATAATGTATTATATCTTTTTAAGATAAAAATGTTTCCGTATTTATTTAATTTTTAATGATAAAATATAAGAATTCACACATCAATTTTTCTTGCTTCACCACTTTTTTTTTTCAAATAAAATATATATTAAATATACTAATGTTTAATAACAAATAATTGTTAAAAAAATAATAATAACCATGAAAAGTGAAAAACAAAAAATATAATCGAGAATTTCATTGATAATAAAAATAATCATGATAATAATAATAAATTAACAACAACAATGGTAATAAATAACATACTATATAAATTCAAATTCAATATCAAATATAATTTTAAAATAGTATGCATTACACGACAGTATTCTCTTCGCCTTGGGATCTCTATTGCCAATCATAGAGCAAGAACATATTAAAATAATAATAATAATAATAAGACCAGGGGTCTGATATGTTATAAATCTTGTAAGAATTTTGGTGAAGACAAAATAAAAAAATATTTGATTTGTAGTTAATTTGTTTTCTTGTATTTTCTATCCCACAAGGCCACAACGATGGTTTTCGTTTTCCCCATTGATGATTTCCAATAGAATTATAATTTCTGAACAACCGTTGGTTTTTTTAGTAGTTCTCTGTGAGACGATCTCACGAATTTTTATATGTGAGACGTGTCAACCCTACCGATATTCAAAATAAAAAATAATATTTTTTCATGGATGATCCAAATATTAGATTCGTCTCAAAAAATACGACATGTGAGACCGTCTCACACAAATTTTTGCTTTTTTTATCAACTAAGAACCAACAACCGTTATTTTTAAGTGTGAACCAAGTAAATCTTTAGACTAACATAATAACTTGCAAATCACGTTAGTCAGATAAATCATACTAAACAAATCCGGTTTAACAAGCTTGCCTAAAAAAATGTTGGTTCAGACGTGCTTTGGAGGCGTGCAAATTGCAATTGCCATTTCGCTATACGAATACAACAATCAAGGTCATTCTCAATGTTTGTTGAATTAACCGAAGAATGCCAAGAACATTGAACTCAACTTTAAAAATATGTTCGGTTGAGGAACTAAAAACAAATTTTTTTAAATATATTTTTTGGTTACAAATATTGTTTTTAGGAAATTTGTTGAGGGACTAAAAACTATTTTTTTTAAAAGTGTTTTTAAAAATATATTGTTTGTTACAAATATTGTTTTTTTTAAAAAAATTTTAGAGCTATATTTCTAGTTTGCTTCTAATTAATCTTTTTAAAAAAACAATTTTCAACATTTATTCAAAAATCAAGACTGTTTTTGTTTTTCTTTTCTTAATTAAAAAAAGTTTAAAAAACTAGACATATTTAGTTGTTTTTTAAGCTACAATTTCTGAATCCAAAATCGTAATAAATCGAAGTATTGGATTAAGGATCAACGAACAAGCCTGAAAAATATCTTGAACTTCACCCATCTAAAAAATGTTCGGTTGCAGTTGTACAAGCAAGAACAACTAGCAACATCCAGCAGGTCCGAGCCGTTGGCGGCAAATCAACGGGGGTTTTAATATTTTCAATCCCAATATTACGCAATGTTAATTTATCGATATATGTGATGTCTATTATTTTTTTACTGAATCTCACTAAATAAATAAATAAAAATAAAAAATCTTTAGATGCAACTCCAAGATATTACCCTAAAAATATGTTTTAAATTTATCGTGCAACGAATTTGTTTGGTACGCAGTTAGAGATTTAAACCGAGTTGATTCGGCTCGATATATAAACGTTTGATGGAGTTTGAATTTTTTCGATCAAGTTAAGATTAAGTTTCAGACACATCCAAACTCATTGCTAGTAAACCGAAGCAAGAATAAAAGATTAATTAACGTTATTTTTTAAAACACGAATTATTTATAATAATAATAACATACTATACACACAGACACACACACACACACACGTGTATATATTCAGAAAATGTTAAGTTAATTTGATTGTGTCTAAACTTAAAAAATAAAATAAAATAAAATTTAAAAAATAAGATCAGTCGAATACAGGCCCCCAGTGGAAGAAATGAATCTTGTGACATATTCTTGCGGCACAAATTGTTAAAAAAACAAAATAAAATGCAGCCGTCCCGCAAGAAGACATGTGGAGCTTAGTGCCTACTTGGTGTCTCTTAACAATGCATCTCATTCAACAAACAGTACTCTCGCTTTGAATTGTTCGATCGATTATATCCATGTCCATTCTTAAATAATAACTGCACACAGGCGAATTGTAATCCATTTTAACAAGGAAAGATTTGACGAACTGTTGTACAATATGCAGAATATGTAAGGTTTTAGTCTACATCTTAATTTGACTGAGGAAACGAAGGTGATTTAAGGAAATATGCATCGTTTAGCACTTGAAGGTATGGACTCCAACCGGGATTTTCTTCATTTAAGGAATCCCTTTTGCGTTTCGAAGTTTTCGATGTTTTTATTGTTGGCATTATGAATGAACAAATGCAGTTAAATCAGAAGAATCTTTATTTGTGGATTTTTTGTAGTAACTAGTTAGATATATGTGTTGATTCGTCCCAATGTTATCTTCTAACTCTACTTCGTGTGAGAAAACTTGAGGTACATAGAATGGTGATTGAGAAAACTATGTAAACTGATCCCTTTCTTGGTTTTCTCGAAAATTTTATCATATGTAAATGAGAAAGCAATGAGATTAAAGACAATCTCTCATGTTGCTCATAAATGATTCATGCATTGCAGCGAAATCGAATTTTTGGTTTGGAAGTTATTAATCATTTGCTGAGGTAAATTTAGTGGTTTAGTGAAATCTCTGTAAAAAGAATGTGATTTGATGGAGATACTTCATGATTTTCATGCAGTGAAGTCTCCACCAGCTTCCCTTGATGTTCAGAGTTCCACCAGCTCCCACCATCCTTCACCAGCGGTATTCTTTTTGCTTGGTGGGATCCTAGTTCTCTTGATTTGTCTCTTCTTCATATTTATCTGCCGGAAATACATCAAACCCGGAAAGCTAAAAGGGATCGTTGCTCATGCCGTTAGGCAACCAGGTTGTGGTTTCGTTAGCGACTCAATCACCAGCCGATCCAAGATTATAGGGTGTTCAGTAGTTGCCTTTTGGTTCTGTCCTTTAACGAGTTTTTATGTGTTGCAGTGGCAAAAGATGCCTTGAGCGGAAACCTACGCATGATATGCTATTTCAAGTATCAGACACTGAAGAAGGCAACCGAGAATTTTCACCAGAATAATCTTCTTGGAAGAGGTGGATTTGGGCCAGTCTACTTGGTAAACATATATGCATTATCTAAAAATAAGTGTTTTATCACATGGTTTTCCTCTGAGTATTTGCAAGATTAGTTAGATTTCATAGCCTTTTATATGCTTTTGATCTGTCGATCAAAGATAATTGAGATTATATTCTGTCGGGATCACATATTTGCTCTACAAGCACTTAAGAAATGGTTAGTAAGCTTCGGACATAATTCTCCTACCTATCCAGAAGACTAACCTTTCAGGCCAGGGCTTCCCTCTTAAACTTATGGCTTAACATCGACGATCTTGTTTAAAATCGGTAAAGCAGGTCACCTGGAAACGTAGAGCTGCTATCGGGTCGTCGTTGATAATGTAGCCCATGTTTACAATAAGGAGCGTGTACCAAACACTGATAGATTACTGAAAAGTGTTGAGCATGCATCGGCTTCTCAAGAAGTAGATACTGTTTTCATACAAAATCAGCTCTGGAAATTATCACCCTTTTACCTAAAATACTAACTAGTCTTCGAGCAATCCATGCACCTATACATGTGGTCTAAATCTTTCCGTGCCACAACGTATACTAGCTAGAGGTGTTGAAGTTCTAAAAACGCACTTGACACGGCTGTTTTTCTCCATTTCTTATTAAGGTTCGTGGCAGAGTTTTTGAGATGTTTGTATTCAGTATAAGTAAAGTTTTAGCTGGCCTTCACATAATTAACAGGGGAAACTAGAAGATGGAAGATTGATTGCTGTAAAGAAGCTGTCGGCAGACAAATCACAACAAGGGGAATCCGAATTCCTCGCGGAAGTGAAGATGATCACGAGCATACAGCACAAGAATCTGGTTCGCCTTCTCGGCTGTTGCTCGGATGGAGACCAACGGCTACTTGTGTATGAATACATGAAGAATGGGAGTCTAGACAACATCATTTATGGTAAATGTCCCATCATTTCTCTACACATTTCACTTCACCTGGATACCGACAGACATGGGCTTTTATTCCATACATGTTTAGTACATTTCCAAGAAACCAAGAAAATGCGCAAAATTTCACCAAAGTTGTGTGTGATGGACGCAGGGAAGAATGAGTTTTTCTTAAGCTGGAATATTCGGTTCCAGATAATTCTCGGAATTGCTCGAGGATTGCAGTATCTACACGAAGACGCGCATGTCAGAATCGTCCACAGGGATATTAAAGCCAGCAACATTCTCCTGGATGAAAAGTTCCAGCCCAGGATTGGAGACTTCGGACTGGCCAGGTTTTTCCCCGAAGATCAGGCTTATCTCAGCACCAAGTTCGCCGGAACCTTGTGAGATTTACACCAATATAACAAAGAAAACGTGAGATTCTTAATAAACTACATAATTAACATGGTACACTTTTCGCAGAGGTTATACAGCTCCGGAATATGCTATTAGAGGAGAACTGTCTGAAAAGGTCGATATCTACAGCTTTGGGGTTCTTGTACTAGAAATCATAAACTGCAGGAAGAACACTGACCTCAGTTTGCAGTCAGAAATGCAATATCTGCCCGAATATGTAAGTGTTTTTTTCTTCCTAAGCAAATGTTGATTGATTCTATTGTGGAACCTGGCCAGATCTAACGACCCCAATGCATTTGGAGCCGTTGGCTTGTTTATGCTCTGATTATCCAGGCAAGGCCATTACCCTCGAGATAATGGCCCTTCCGTAGGACTAGTTCTCGCCTTCTAGGTAACTCGGTCATCTTGGTCTCAGGCCCTCTACCCACATACTTGTCAGCTCTCTGTCCTCGGGCATTCCTACCTGGCCTGCGTTATACTGGCCAAACCCACCTCGGCCAGTAATAATGCTCAAGTCTAGGTCCTGGTGGGTCCCTTTAAATACCCAGGGCGTCAGAGATTTTGTCTCTGGTCCATGATAGACTTGCACGATCTTCCATCAGACTTTTCTAGTTCTATATAAATGTTTAAAGAAGCACCATTCAGAAATCAGAAGCTTTCTGTTTAACTGTTTCGTTTAAAAATAAAAGGAAAATTAATTGTCACGAGTTAGTATTTCCCACACACAAAAACAAACCGACTCTTCAATCTTCATCTACTAATGGGTCAGGGATTAACTGCGATTTGATCATGTATGTTTGACACTTTATGATTTTTGTCATCCTTGTTGTCAAATTTCAATTATAATTCTGCATATTTCGATTTTTTTTCAGTTTTGATTTTTTGTTAGGGAGGGGAAAATGGATAAAATTCCAAAAAAAAAAAAAGAGTTGCGCAATTAATTGAAATGTTAATCAAAATCGCGAGCATAAATATGTATGACCAAAACTGCAATAATTCTTGTGTCCACTTGCGAGCACAATCTCAATGAGGTGAATTAATGAGTGATTAAATGAGCTCTGAATCAGGCTTGGAAGCTGTACGAGAGGTGTATGATGCATGATCTCATAGATTCCAGGCTAAGAAACGATGACCTCGTGGAAAAGGACGTTTTACAAGTAATTCAAGTAGCATTCTTATGCCTTCAGCCTGAAGCCGATTCCAGGCCACCAATGTCTGAGATCGTAGCCATGCTAACTTGCAAGGTTGAGTTAGGTGCAACTGTCCCGACCCGACCCACATTCTTGAGTCGAAAGCCGAGAACTGATGACAAAATTTCATGGGATTCTATATCCGAGCCTTGTCCATCTCCTCTGAAGAGTGATTCCCTTTCGTTCCCCCGGCATGCAAAGTAAACCGGGAACGAATTTAGCAGCTGGTTCGGAGGGAATTTTTTTTTTTCTTTTCTAAGAAAAATACTAATAAATATTTGATTTTTTTTTAAAAAAAATTCCCCTGCCAGTCTGGCTTCGTTAAAATATAAACCATGTTTTTCAAAAAATAAAACTTTACTTATAATTAAAATCAATCTTGCAAGCTATATATATGGTTTATAGAAACTGGTAAAGATATGCAGAAACCATTCTTTAAATTCATGTCTTTTTTTTCAAAATTAATTGATAAATGGAGAGTTTTCGTGAAATCGAAAATTGCTACTTATATGATGTCACGTCAATGATTAGACCAAAACAACAAAATTTAAAAGTTAATATACAAAAACAAACTCTAAAAACGTCTTAATAGATCAACCTAAATTAGACACGTTGAAGTTATTTTCTAATTTGTAGCTATTTTCCTTTTTTTATTAATGTTATTTAAATTCGAGTTTAAAATGAATTCATTTCTCGGATCATGTTATGAGATATAACCTAGTTAAATAAACATAAAAATTAATCAAATTATTACTATTTTATTTTATAAAAAAAGAAGAAAAAAGTGTTGATCATGTTTTTTTTGGAATATTTTTTGTTGAGTGCGATAATTGTTTTTGATAAATAGATTGATCAAGCCATAATATTTTAACTATCATATAATTTAAAAAATTTGAATTATATCGTTATTATCAACTATAATTTTTAATAAAACGTTTAACGTATTTAGTTCGGATTGTCATTAACGAGGGTGTTGATGGGACAATTTGACCTAACTTGGCTTTGAATTTTGCCCATTCGCCATAGAGACAAATATCCGAGAATGAAAAGGCAATATGTATTATGGCAATATCTCTCTTTCCAAAAGTCATTTGCAACCCCTCTCTACTAAAAAGCATTTTCAATAAAATTTGGATTTAAAATGTAAATAATTATATATTATAAACTGCCAAATAATATTAAACCCGATTTATTTAAGCTTTAATACATATGACACGATGTGAAAATTTAGGAGTACTAGGAAGAAGCATTTGTGTCCGTTCAATATTATATAAATTATAAAAATTACTCCTAATAATATACGATGATGTTTAGCTTATATTAGTTTAAAGTTTAAATACGTTTTTTATTGGAATGTAAACATAGATAAAAATTTTGAAGTCGTTAGGTCAATTTTAGAATAAGAAAAAATGATGTATACTTGTTACAATTAATTAAAAGCTAAGAATATAAACATAGTTTTTGCGAGACAGATATCTTATTTGGGTCATCTTGAAAAAATATTAATTTTTAATGCTAAAAATATTACCTTTTATTTATGAGTGATTCGCAATAAAAAAAAAGTAATTTGAAAATAATAAAAAACTATCATGTTTAGATAAGAGTAGGTCTCTTGTGAGACGGTCTCACGAATCTTTATCTGTGAGACGTGTCAACTCTACCGATATTCACAATAAAAAGTAATACTCTTAGCATAAAAAAAAATACTTTTCCATAGATGACCCAAATAAGACATCTGTCTCACAAAATACGACTCGTGAGACCGTCTCACACAAGTTTTTACTTTTAGGATAATTATTCTGGCTGTATAAGCATACAAGGCGTGTAAATTGATACTAGAGGTTCATGACAATTTCTCTATGAAATTATGATGATCATTATTTTGTGGTCTTACCGTTACAAATCTAAAAATCGCCTAACCGCAAATTATTTAGAGCTCTTTTCGACCTATTCAACATTATAATTCTCATGATTTTTTTCGTTCTCTTATTTAATCATCAAATATTACATGATATTAATTAGGCGTGATAGAATTAAGCGAATAGAACACCAAAAATCAATTTTTTTAATAGGGGATATAATTATTATTTTTTACGTACGGATGTATAATAAAATTAAAAAAATATATGAATTAATCATATTCGAAAGTACAATTAATTTTTTTAATGTAGTCATACGATGCAGCTTCCACATGCATGAAATGTTTAAATTAATATCAGCTCACCGATGAGTAATCTTGTGTCAGATTAATAAATGTCCCATTGCTGGTGATATTAAAAGCAAAGTCATGATATATAAATAAATGGAATTAAATAATTTGAAATCAAAATTCAACTCACCTCCCTTTGTTTGACTTTACAAGATCTTGCCACCATTATTTTTAAAATTCAATAATTATGAGAAAATTCAACGGGTATCTTTCATTTGCATCTTGTCGGAATTTAGATTTTTTGTCTACACAAAGTAATTATTTTATGGTAAAAGAAAAAAAACAGAAATCCGATATTTTCGCTTTATGTTATTTATTTTTTAAAAGAAAAAAGTCCGTTTGATCGCATATCCATTGACAGGGGATCAAAAATCTGATATCTAAATATCTTATGGTGCTAGAATGTTGATTAATACTAAGGGAGGATTGTGGAATTGGTCTTTTAATGAGTTGAGCTCATTATGATTTTGGTAATTTAGATCATTACATTTCAACTTTAGCTCGTTATTTAATCTTGTTTTACAATTTTAGTATTTTTTTTATTGGGAGTACTGGTGCAGTGTTTGATACTCAAGTAATATCTAACATCAAATCTTCAATAGTTGATGTCCTGCTAACACGACATTAACATTCCCGTACATGAAAAGTGACTAAAATATTGAATAAGTTAAGATAACAAATGAATATTGAAATTTGGCTACTTAAAATATCATAATCACAATGATGCTAAACCGGAACACAGATATAATTTTTCCTACTACTATACTGATACTAAAAGTTGGATGACTTTTATTTATATATATACTGATCATAGTCATGATGATGCAAGATTCATACGTAAAATACATACAACTTCTCTGTTATCACAAAAACTTATATAAGATCGTTTCACGTGTCAATTTTGTTAGACGATTTTTCGATATGACCTAGCCCATAAAATATATTAATTATTACGTCCAAATTTTCATTGCAAAAGTATAATTTTTTGTTAATAATGTTATGAATAAACATTTTGTAATATATGCATATTAGATCGTAAAAAAATAATTTTTATTTCAAAAATATATTGTGTAATATATACTGATTATTTTTATGTGAAAAAAATTATTTTCGACTGCAGGATCTGGATCAAGTCGACACATCTACCTCACTTATATAAATAAATGAAACTATTATACAAGATATTTACTCCTCTAGTTATTATGCGATCATTTCAAATAAAGAGTTTTTTGTTTTTTTAAATAGAGATACTTGTGAAAATCCAAATGAAGGATGCTCAAATTTTCAACTAATTAATCAATTAATTATACCCTAATCTACAATATATGAACAAATTAAGAAGGTAATTGATAAACAAATTTCGACTAATAATCATCAATTAATTATTAAAATAATATACCATATATCAATCTTTGGTAACATGCATTAAAGTACTACTCTATTTCACCATCTCATTAAAATATATCTATCTGAATCTATAATTCTTTAATTTCCTGCAAAATCATATAAAATTAAATGAAGAACTAAAAAAAACAATTAATTAAAAAGCATTTGAATATGAAGATGAAGAAGAGCACATGCAAATGATTTCCTAGCAATATCGCACTGATTCCAATTCAAACAATAAATTAGTCCATCCATCTTGAATCTTGGCATGCATCCTCCTTTAATTTCCCTCGGATTACACCCCCAGAAGTACATAATATAAAATCGTAATTGGCAATGCAATTAACATTCCAAATATCACCCTGTCAAATACCATTAAACACTGTAAGAAATCATTCAAATTAAATAATAAATAAATATATATATATAACACTTACGCAGTGCTTAGTATGTCGGGATGGACGTTGTATTCCTTTGCAAACACAAATGGAACGATTCCTTGAGGAAGGGCAGCCTGTTATAATAATATCCAGAAGAAAAAACTGAATATAATTAGTTATAATTTTTAGTTAGACGATCCCCTGAAAGTTCATTTCATAGTTCTGAATTATATTAATTCGAACACCTAAAACAGCTAACATCGGATTCAGTTATACCTGAACAATTGCGACATGCAGGAGAACTCCTCTAAGACCAATGACAATCGAAGTGGCAGCAATGACTGCTGGACCTGTCAAGAATCTCACGGCCATTGAGAATGTGGCCACTGATCTCCCACAAGCTATCACCTTTGGTTGCAAAGCCATGAATAAACCTGCCATAGCAAAATTACTTCTTTTATGCTAAAAAAAATTATTTTTTATTATGACAATAATAATATAAGGTAATTACCTAGGCTGAACATGGCCATGCCAAGACCTGCATCGGATAAAATCGATATCGATCCTTTAACAATCGACGGCATTTCAATGTTCCACCTGTGTCATTCAATGGAAACTAAACTAGTTAATTTCTGTGTTATAGGAAGGGTTTTTAACGGGATCGGAGTAGGGATACACACGAGCCAAGATGAGCAAGAGTATAGCGTTTTCGATGTAACAAAATGTTTTTCTAGTCGAAACTTCGAGGATTGAGTTTGAGCTCGAGTCGAACTTTCATAATTTCACATTGAAGAAAATGTTCAGGCTGGCTATACCTAAATGAAACAAGGGACCATATAAGGCCTATAAGGCTTGAATAAGTGTTGGGGTTCCTTATAAGTTTCCTCCAAACCATGATAAGTATGAGCCTAGTCATGACACTTGCAGGAGGCATTTGTGTTTTCTTCTCTAATATTCCTTCATCAACTTTCTTATGGCATGAATATGGAGAAATGCTGCTCGGAAACTTAGTGACGTCCTCGATCTTGATCTCTTTGTGATCATCTGCACTGCTCATCTTCCCTGCAGGGCTTCCATTTTCTATCAGAAACAATGATTAATCATGCACACAATAGAATAATAAAATGTACAGAAAAAGGGGCTCCTACGATTTCAAAAACTTAACAAAAAGATTTTGCCACCCTAACCTCCAAATCCTGGTTCTACCAGTGATGTAACATGATCAATGGTTGAAAGTTCATTTGAAGCAGCTTTGTTAACAGCGTTCTTCATATTCTCCTCAGACACAGGAGAAGCACTTGAGCTCCAAACAAACATATGAAGCTCCTTGCTTTGATTGGTACTACTACTGTTAGTGTTCTCACTTTCCTTCTTCCTTGGACCAGAAAACATAGGATTCGGAGGTGGATAAGAACACTGCAAACCTCCATCATTTAAAAGATCAGAGTTCGGACCCGATCTCCTCCTCCCAAGCTTCGTCATCTCCTCTTCTAAGTTCGAAGTCCTTGGTGTTGGCCCTTTCGATGACTGCCTAGAGAAAACATCGCCTACATGCCTAGGACTCGCGGTTTTATTCGAAAACATGGCGTAGAAATCCGATTGATTGAAGCTTGAAGCACGGGGAGTCGGCTGCCGGGACGATTGGACCGAGTAAATCTCCACACCGGTCAAGTTTGATGCTCTAGGTGTGATGGTTGTAGAATGCATTCCTTTGTTATAAGATGAGATCATCGATGCGGAAGCCGACCTCCGAACCACCACGTGTAACTTTCCATCATCCCCTATCTCTGCATCTGCCTGCAACGGCTCGAGCCCGTTAAGCGAAATCACATCGGATTCAACTCTAAATGAAGTTATGGAGGCAGCAGTCTCAGGGAACTGATCGGTTATCAAAAGCTTTGCTCCTCTGTACTCAAACATGAAGAGCATTAATGTGTACCAAATCACGCTTTGCATGACCACAATTTGTACCATTAAATTGCCTGAGAAATCTCCATACATTGCCCTGAGCAAAGGGATTCCCATAACGAGTGTGTTGGGGAGAGTGGAGAGCGAAAAAAGCGTGATCATCCATTCTAAGCTGCCATTTTTGCTGAAAGCATGCCAGAGAAAAAGGGCCCCAAGAATGACCACTTTCTGCAGTGAATCCGCGGCGATGAAGCGGAAATTCATGGCGTAGATATTGTTGGTGGAGATGAAGTGGAAACTGAGTAACGGGACAGCGAATACAGCGACGAAACGATTGATTCCGGAGCATTGATCCGGGGTGAAGATCTTCCACCACTTAACTGAACCGTAGGCAAGCATCATGGCTGCATATAATGGGATGATTGCGGCAAGAACATCGTAGATATCTCTTCCGGTGATCATGGTTGCGTTCAACAAGTTTTTGGCAGAAATTTTGAGTGCAGAGAATCTCTTGGATATGAGAGGGAAGATCAGTAAAATACAGTAGAGAAGAACAAGGATAAACAAATGTAGAGTGAAAGGCAGGCACAGATCCTAATCACATGCAAGTGAGGCAGCAAAAAAAGGTTTAAAATATATGTTTGAGGAGGTACTGTTATGCTTGATTTTATTTTTAATTTGAGCTCATTAATTTTTTACAATAAAGTACTAGTTAATGTTTTTTATAAAAAAAATTAATGAAAATTGGATCATTAATTTATTTGCAGCTTATTTTTACAAACTTTTAAACAATACAACTGATGTTAGTTTGTCCAGCTTAACTGATACACACTGTAAACAAATTAAGCACTATTGACTGAAGTATTGTGCTCTCTAAAATGCAGTATTTGACTACGAATATCCATCAGAAAACAATAATAATTTGACTAAATGATCGCGATAATCCAGCTTTGTAACTCCATCATTAAAATTTAACTCCATCGTACGGCTGAATTTTCAATCCTCATTCCTTACAAAGCCAAATGGCAAAAAGAATTTCATACGTTTTGTATCCATGATACAAGATTGACAAGAGCTAGTCACGATTTAGTGAGTCGTCGAGCCAAATTAAACATCAATCGTCGATAATTAAAGAGTTTAATTAATTGTTCCAACTATTCCCATATTTTTTTCATATCATTCTCTATGTTAATAAGCGGTGGACCAGGAATATAGTTCTACCCGTACTTACTATAATTTTCAACTCTAAAACTTTTAATATTTTAAATTAATCTATTCGAATTAATATCATACTAATCCAAAATTATACAAAATTACATACTAATTTTTTTAAAAAATTGGGTCACCCGAGCTTTTAGCCCGGGTGTGTATCATGTGTCCACGCCACTGACGTTGATTGTTTATTTATTGTTTTTTTATTTGGTAAAATCTAGACTTATTTTCAATTATTATTTTCCTTGCTATTTAGTTCAAATCTGTTTCTATAAACGCATATGTCAATCTTGTTTTCGCACTGTATTTTTATATGTTACACCTAAAATATTATTTCACATTAATGAAACTCTAGTGGAATTCTCGCATTTGGTGAAGTTTTAAATAAAGTGTGTGGGGTCCACATAGTATAATTATAAGTCAAAAACTTGTGTGAAACGGTCTCACATGTCGTATTTGTGAGACGAATCTCTTATTCGGGTCATCCATGAAAAAGTAGTACTTTTTTGCTAAGAATTTTACTTTTTATTGTGAATATGGGTAGGGTTGACCCGTCTCACAGATTAAGATCCGTGCTCACATGAGATTCACTCTAATTATAATGATGACTCGAGAATTAGAGGAGTTAAAAAATTCGAATTAATTATTTTTTCCCTTTAATATTACACGAAACCAATCTAAAATTTGCCTCTAAAATATGATAAATAAATTATGTTATAGTCAAAATATTTCGATTTCATTCATAATAAATTAACTATTTCAAAAAATATACTACATATAAAATTTCCCTACATGACGTGAGATATTAATTATCTATTCTACATGAGATGATTTATTTCCATGCGGGTCCGTGAAATTTTTATATACAAACTGACATACATATAGTTTTGTATATCTCGAGTACGTAAATCTGGCGACGTAAAACTTTGTTTAATCACCATATATATGGACAACTTGGCCAAAGTATGTATATATTAAATCACCTGGTAATCAACTAATTTGCAAAAAAGAATTCAGTCAAAATATATATTGCTTCAAACTTAACAAGCTCCGCCGGCTAAGGGCGGCAGTGCAAGTTCGAAGATGACGAATTTGGCATCATCAGTGAAAATAACACTTAAAAACAATCAAATAATCTTTAAGAAAACTTGTCCGACTTCAGACTCAGAAACCCTGTAAACCAACCAAACAATGGGATCATCCCTCAGTTGCTGTGATTCAGAAAAAGTCGACGAAGGGCACGTTCAAAAACAACTTATAATTCAATTTTATCTTGTTTTGTAATATTTATTATCTTAAGTTTCAGATTTTAAATTTTTTTGGGATTTTTTAGGCTGACATTCAGTGGAGGAGATAGCAATACGTGGAGAATTTTCACGTACAAAGAGCTGCATTCTGCTACAAATGGTTTCTGTGAAGATTACAAGCTCGGAGAAGGAGGCTTTGGAAGTGTGTATTGGGGCAAAACATCGGATGGACTTCAAGTAAACTTTCATATTCTTTGGATATATATTCATATAATTCATCAATAAGTACTAGACTTTTTTTTTAAAAAAATCTCTTATAATAAAGTCACATATTTAAAACCAAAAAATTGAGATTCATGTGAAAATCGCCAGTATGTGTTTCTTAAACCATATTATGTGTTCACTTCGACTTAATTTAACTGAAATCAAGAAGCTGGTGATATGTTGATTCCGATTCTACAATAGTGAGTTTTTGCAATCACAAAAAAAAAAAACAACGATTTTTGGATTTTGGCCTAAAAAATCAGTTTTATGTGTTTCTTAAACATAGATTTTGACTTAGCTTCTTTTTAATTAATTGAAATCCAGAAACTGGTGGGAAGTTGATCATGCTTATACAAAAGTGATTACAATAACAAATTAGTATTATAATACATTATTTATCAAACACAGCTCTAACCTCTGATTTTCAGCTTTTCAATTTTGTTTTAAAAAATTACTCACTTCTGATTTTTTCACACTTTTCATAGTCTATAAATTTAGTCACTTTTTAAATACAATAATCTATTGCAAACACTCCCTAATTTGATATTAGCTTATCACAACCCCCTTCTTTAATTTTGTACCGTTTAACTTCTTGTGGTAGATTATATAAATTATTTGTTAAGGGCATGCAGGAAAAATTAATTCTATTTGTGTAATCACATGTGCAATCTAAGACATGTTATGCCATTGAATAAATTAAGTTAGAAATTGTATTCTATCAACTAATTTCAAATTAGATTAATCTATAAAAAGTAAAAATATAATTGCTCACATAATCATCAAATGATCAATTAAGCCAGTAGCATCTTGGAGATCAAAATTTCTCAATTGTTTGAGAAATTATATTGTTTTAGTATGAAAAGTTATATAATGTATTTTGATAGAAAATTTAATTATTAGGACCTTTTAATTTGGATATGAGCATCTATATTTCATTGGGATTGTAGGTAAGTTTCTATAATTTTTTCATGTACATAAAAAATGCAGATTGCAGTAAAGAAATTGAAGTCCATGAATTCAAAAGCCGAAATGGAATTCGCAGTGGAAGTTGAGGTACTTGGAAGGGTGAGACACAAGAATCTGTTAGGCCTCAGAGGCTACTGTGCTGGAAGCGATCAACGTCTCATCGTATATGATTACATGCCGAATCTCAGCTTGCTGTCTCATTTACATGGCCAGTTTGCTGGTGAGGTTCAGCTTGATTGGAAGAAGAGAATGAAAATTGCACTTGGATCTGCTGAAGGCTTGCTGTAAGACTCTTGTTACGCTAACATTCGAATAATTAGTCGCGCCGCCTAATCAAAGAGGCGAGCCGAGGACCACAGTCGTTCTCTTGAGCTTGAAATTCTTGAACATATGAGGCAATATTGTCTGTTAATCCTTCTAAAAAATGTTTTCATTAATAGGAAACACTGGAAAAATGCTTACAATGTTTTTTGATTCTTTCCAAAAACATATTTTCATTCGTCTCCATATTTTGGAATGACTAGATATCTAGAGGCAAAACAATGTCTTTATCGGTAAAACATAACCAAACCTTTCTGTGTTTCTTGATTAATTTTTTTTAAAATATATTTTCAAAGAACTCTTTCCTATGAAAAGTTTGTGTAAGTGAAGGATTTATTATTTGTACGAAATAACGTGTTTTTATTCTCTCATAATGTTAGGTACTTGCACCACGAGGTGACACCACATATCATTCACAGAGACATCAAAGCTAGCAATGTACTGCTGGATTCAAATTTTGAGCCATTAGTAGCAGATTTCGGGTTCGCCAAGCTGATCCCAGAAGGTGTCAGCCACATGACGACACGGGTAAAAGGGACGTTAGGATACCTCGCTCCTGAGTATGCCATGTGGGGAAAGGTTTCCGATAGTTGTGATGTCTATAGCTTTGGAATTCTGCTGCTAGAGATTGTCACCGGAAGAAAGCCTATTGAGAAGCTTCCCGGTGGCATTAAACGGACCATCACGGAATGGTCGGAGCCCTTCATAACTAGAGGGAGGTTTAGAGATCTCGTAGATCCTAGGCTAAGAGGGAATTTCGATGAAAATCAGTTGATACGGACGATAAATGTCGCTGCATTGTGTGTTCAAACTGAGGCAGAGAAAAGGCCTACTATGAAGGAAGTGGTGAGCCTTCTTAAAGGGCAGGAGCCAAATCCCAAGAGGTCGAATGCAAAGATTAAAAGTTTTCGGTACGGGGATGATTTGATGGATCTTGATCAAGCTAGTGACAACGAACATAATGTCTATGAAGACGAGAGCAGCGTATACGGCGTGTTCGGTGCCTTGGAGAGTCAGCAGATGAAGGATACTTACAGAGGTTATGGAAAAAAGATATAAGCATGTATCAAACTTCAGTTGCTATTATCTTGATGTATACTTTGTCATAGAATGCATTGGGACTTTAAGGGCAATGGTTCTTGTTTTTTCGTGTTTTCTTTTTCTGGTAAAAACAATTTGATTTATAATTATTTGTGAGGTGATTAATTATCTTCATGGAATTCATATTATGTCAACATTGAAAATGTTGGTGGCTGATCATGTCAACACAATTAGTACGTTTTTCCACTGTTTCAATCAAGAAACTTGATGTTTCAACATTTGTATATGTCGGACTTTTGGCCCCAGGGTAAATTTATATTTGTTGAAAACTGGGACTTCTTTTTTTTTTTTCCTTTTTTTTTAATTCTAGAGTAGGGGAATACTCTAGAACTAAGTGGGATCATGCTACACATGAAAATTGAAACAAAAGTTCAACGGACTGTACGTATAGCCGTTAACATTGAGTACATGATTAACATGACGGAAGAGATTCATGCTCAATTGTTGAAGCAAGCTTCCACTCACCCAAGAAATCAAATGCAACAAACAGACAAGGAACATCCATAAATTTTTACAAGGTTTATCAAGCTTTCAAACAATAGAATACAACAAAAACTTGCATTTTCTAACAAGTAACACAAAGATAGTCGCTATTTGGGTCAAGTAGAGGGATGTTTACTCCGGGTTGCTTCCAATTTCGCCCCACTGACTAAAGCTGTGTAGGCTGGCAGTCGTCTTTTACATAGAAAAAAACTTGGGGAATATGGCTAGTTTTGAGCGTTTTATGCGCCTGCAAAAATACAAGGATGTGGGGAAAATTCCAGGTCAAGATATAAAAAAATAATTCAATACCTTGATCAGAAAATTCTAACAGACAGAAGCTTCTAAATTGTTCGACAAGAATTCGATGTTCCATTTAATGTTTTCGAGGTAAAATAGTAACAGTCCGAACAAATGCCACCAAAGGTTCTAAAAGAAAATCGTTTGTTTTCAGCTGCATCACTATGATACCCCAGTGGCCAGTACTCCCTTCTCTCTTAAGAGATCCTCGCATGTAGCCATGTACAAGGGAGAACTTCAGGTTGCTCTCAGGTTGCTTAAGACTTGATGCTGGATCAATATCCAAACTTCGGACCCATTTTTGATTCACATCCTGATTGTAGCTTAGGAATGATTTCAACTCAACAATCATTTTCTGTCGAATGTTATCCACCTTCCTTGTCAAATGGTATTTCATCAAAGTGCTTTAAGGTTTATAACCAAACATGGTTTGGAACTCAGTACCACTTACTCGTCAGCCAATTTTAGGAAATTTTGAGATTTCATTCTCGCAGCTACAAATTGGTAAAAATAGAACTAAAATACCTCTCTAGCCAAAACATTTCGCCATCAAAGTGCCCCTTAAAATTTGGTTGGTTGAAACACGACATGCTGAAACATAAATACTAGCAAAAGATCAGATTCCTGTTAAAAAAAATATAAAAGAAAGAAATTCATTGACAAAGATTCATTTATTAAGCCATACAATAAACATTCAAATACCACAAATCTCAAAAATTTAAGTTAATGGCCATGGGAAATGGGCAACCATAAATTTGTAACATCCTCTCGCATGTTAGCTGATAGTGAAAAAATTGTAGCCACGGTATTAAAATATCCATGGACGCAAAAGCATCAGGGGTGATTACCTATAAGGACCTGAAAATTTTGATACCAAGTAGAGAACGGAGATAATAAATCCGGTATAAATATGATAACAGATATAAACTAAAAGTGCTCAAGAAAAGTCTAAAACTTTTCTGAAGTATGATCTGAACTGGGGAGACTATCTGAACTGATTAGAAGACTGATCGAAAACTAGTGAGACTATCATAAACTAAAAATCAGTAGTGACAAACGGTCTTAATATTCAATCCCAAAAAAGAAGCAAAATATTAGATTATGTAGATACTCTCTTTTAGCAGATAACATATGGGCAAATTACATCAACATCGGCACCTTCTGTAAATATTCAAGAATGCAAAAACCCCTTATACAAAATTAATTGCATTTGAAACCCTGTGTTTGCAAAAATCAGTCATACAAACGGGATAAATTTACTTGAGTTTTTTTTTTTTTTAAAAACAGGGGTTAAATATTCTTGATTTTTAAAAAATGGAGGATATATTAGCATATTCAGGGGGTTTCACACCTGTTAGTGCAATTAGCCCGATAAAATATAGATCGAATTTAAATTCAGACCAAGTCGGATTGATTAACCAAAATGACAAAAGGGCCAGATATCAGACCCATGTGCACCTGTGAATCACTAGCCACAAAGCTTAAACTAATTGCCACATTATTTTATATTTGACAATAACCAAATAAAGTGATAAACTCAAAGAAGTATCAAATTAAAATACTTCAAAGATTGTATCTCCGATCTGATTACCTTGATTTGTGCCCTATTATATGTATAGGTGACGTGAACTAATCCATCACTTGCTTGGATTACAGCAGGATAAGAGAACTCCATTCCTTGGGTATCCTCTAAGGTAGCCACATCAGTCCACGAGTCCCCATCATCTAGAGATACTGCAACTTTGAGTACACCTCGGGAAATTGTATTGTAAGCAAGGACAAGGCACCCATCTGTAAGCTTCACTCCATCGATTCCTATTCACGAATAAGGCTACATATGATTAACGAAAACTGTTGGAGCAAATACTTTCAACAGTGCCATTACACAATTGGATATATCTAGTAAGGCTGAAACCTGAATTTGGATTTGGTAGTTTAGTTTGCCTTGCGTAATCCCAGTTATGGCCACCGTCACAAGATTCTGACATGCAGATTTTACTAATCCCGTCAAAGGATCTCAAGAGAACACGGATATTTCCATTTGCAGTCTGGTAAGGAACAGGTTGAATTACACTAAGAGACATATCTTTAATGTATATTGGCCCATATTTTCTCCACGACAGACCCAAATCTGAAGTTATCTGCTCAACAAGATTACAGAAGAAGTCAGCCACTGAAGATTCATTGAATTTTTTCAAACACGACCCTGAGATAGAATAGTTATCACAACCTCCATCCATGCACCCCATGAATTCCAGCTCTCAACGGATGATCCACACAGCAAATCTCCATTCTCTAGCAAAATAGGCTGTAGATCAAAATTCATCTCAAGTCACAGAAGGGGACATATGAATATCAAGGAATCAACTGCCTTGTAACAGGCACAAGCACCATGAACGTGACTATACCTTATTCTTAATCGGTCCCAATATACCAGGAGGAAGCTGCTGTCTCTCCGACCAAGTAATGCCACCATCAAATGACCTCTTCATGCATCCACTCCATCTAAATAGCAAACCATATCAAAGGAAAAAGAATCAAGTGTAAATTTGATGTACATTTACAATTTGAAGCCCTGTGGATTGTGACACCAAATTATTAACATTTAATCCATGAAACGTGGATAATTTTTTGTCACTAATGAAATTGCTTTCCGTTGGAAATTAGTGAGAATGAGAACGACTGAAATGAAAGGAACAAGGTCTAGGCTCGAAGAATTACTTTTGAACCTCTTGACCGATTTTATAGAATAGTAGCAACTCGTTGGAAGGGTGTTTAAATAGCACCGGATTCCACATAGGAACATTAGGTTGTTCATCAGCAATGACAGGAGAGTGCCAATAACCATCCTGCAAACGCATTTAGCAATATAAGATTAGTTCAAAGGGTATCGACCACAAAAGGAGGGATGTGAATAAGGTTCCTGTAACTTGAATTCAAAATAAACAAGTGATTCATCTGAAGTTTCTCAGTGGAATTACGGGAAGGACAAACAATTACATCAAATATTGCAAATGAAACACTTAAATTATCTCCTGAATATCGAACAAGTGGAACTGGTTTCAAGAAAAGAAGGACAAATGCACAAGTTATAAAGTAAATTCATGCACCTTGTAAGTCTGCATCCAAATCTTAACATCGGGTGCTCCCTCTGCCGTGCCACCAAAATAAGCTACCAAAAAATGATCTTTGTCAACCTAACAGAATAAAAACTTAATCAACCTATAACATTCATTTGATGACTAAGGTATCTGATAAGAAATTTGGTTGTCAAGAAACACCTCTACAATTGTAGAAGCATGGCAGCTATTGAAAGGTACCGAATTTGCAGGAAAAGTCAATTCCTCAACCAACGGCATCCAAGAGCAGCTATCATTCTTCATGTTTGTAAATATCGGGGTATTTACTCGTACATTTTGTGCATCACTGGATAAATTAATAGAAACCCAGGAAATCTGAGAAGGAAATAGTAAATCAATAATAACAGAATGAATAAAATAGCTATTTTGCAGCGTATGTTGATTATTTTTCCAAATGATATGCTAATTTCAAGACTAAGAATATATACTAAAAATAGACAAATAGCCTCAATCATACCTAAGTTTTAGAATATCTCTTTCATCGTTGATGCTTCTAAGTTTACATTATTAATGTGTATATAAAAAGTCAGAAATCAGAGAGTAAAACTTATTTGCTCCATAAGGTTGACTTGTGCATGAAGCTTTACATGATATTTGGGTATCTCACTTGATTCAATCATGACTATGCAATTTCAAAAAATTTCTCTCTGAAAAAAATTATGTACCAGCATTAATTTCAGAAAAAAGGGCACGTGTAATTGGGCTACTTTGTTGACCCATTGCCCCATTTATAAGCTGTACATAAGAACAGATAAAAAGATAGTAAAAATATGTGTCATTGTTTTACTCTTCATAAAATTATCAAACATGAAACACACTTTATAAATCCTGTTCACTGCCACCTTCAGTCTACTCGCAAGTGCATTCCATTCTCATCAAAATTAACACCATCATTACAAACTATATCTAACGAATGACAAAATGACTAACTTGCTTTTTTATATTTGGGAAGCAAGACAGACATTGTTTCTTACTTTTGTTCATTCTCATAGCCTACTTCATTTTTATTCTATTGTTTGGTTAGCTTAGAAACTATGTAAAACAAGTCAATCATCAATGTTTCAATAGCTATGTTACTAAATTAACCATATCTACAAAATCAAAGACAACTCTACACTAAAACGAGCATGAACATCCTACAAAACCAGCACCCCTCGGACAGAAAATCAGTTTACGCCTTCTGAAATTCAAGAAATTAAGCTTGACACTAACCAAAAGGAAGAATTATCTTAAAGAGACAACTAAGAAAACACAAATAGCAATATCAAAATCTAACAAATCCCAGAAACTAATTTTCCCACTAGCACAACCAAATATCACCACATTCCGGGCACAACCTACAATTTCCCCAGCCAAGCTAAGATATATGCGTGTCCATTCAAAAGCCGGTAAATTAGTGGGAAGGTAACCTGCCACTCTAACTCTCCAATTGCTAGAATACATGTGTACCATTCAAATGTCAGCAAAATTAAATAATGGGAAAAGTAACCTGCAACTTCAACTGTCGAACTATATAATGCAAGCGTGATTCACAATCCAGTGTACGAAGTAGAATACCGATGGAATATATGTGCCGCATCCGTGGCTCAGATTACATCCATACAAACATGGAGTTGGACTCTTGTCGGATATCTGCAAGTCAAACATAACTTTCGGGTTAGTTTAACATATAATGCGTCAAACAATTTTTATTTATTTATTAAATTTTAGAATTTTTTTATAAACTAGCCTTCAAAGTTCAAATCTTTGATAAAAATAAGTGTTAAACAAAACTTACAAAAAAAATTAATATTTCAACCGCGCAAGATGGGATGTGAACGGTGGTTACCTTTTCCCCGCGACCTCTATCGGAGTCCTTTATTTAGATTTCAAAAATTAAACTGCAAGCCGCCGATCTTTGTAAAAAGGCGATGTAGGAAGAGGGAGTGAACAGAGATGTTGCGTCAGATATGTGGAGCGGCGACGGCGAGAAATGGCCGAACGTGGCGGCGGCGGTTGAGCGGTTGACGAGGAGACGAGGTATTTAGGGTGCTTTGTGCAGAGTGGCGCATGAGACCAATAGATTCACACCAGCTGGCGTGTGGGTCCACACAGTTAGCTAGGAAATATTGAATTGTATATGAATAATATTTCGATATATTGTGCATTGATATGACATGGATTTGTTGTAATAGATAAATAAAATAAAATTTTTATAAATTAATAATGCACGAATTTTTTATATTATTTTAATTAGTGTTTTTTGCTAAATAAATATTTTTAGTTCAAATTAGAGCGAACCATTTAAATCAATCCTATCTAAATAAATATTTTTGGCTCGAATTATCTAATTAAATCAGTTGAAATATGTAAAACATATCGTCATGTTCCATCATTCATCATGTTTTCAATCTTCATAGTTTTTGGCTTTTAACTAGAAATTGAATTATTAACTTCAAGAATATCCTTTTCGCTCGGAATACAAAGTAACACGTGAAAGCATCAGTTTGTTTCCAAAGTGTAATTCTTTTGACTTCCAAAACCAAATTTTTTATGGGTTAAGAGTTTTTACGGCGTTCGAACGATCTCCTTCTCAAGACTCGAGTGATATATATGATCGTGCTTTAATTCTCCTTATCTAGTATATACTATTGTTCTGGTAAATTCCGTTGAAAAAATTAGCTTCTTTTGTGGGGTAGTAAACGGTTTCTCCAAGGAGTTAATCCATGCACACGAGTCATAAATTTCAACCCAACATAGAAAGGATACTTCTTGTGATGTCTGAAGCAAAAAAAAAAATTGTAATAAGGTGATTTTTAAAGATTTTTGGTTATACTAGATGAGCTGTACCACACTACCTCTTAATTCAACATTTCTCAATCCGCCATGATTCAAAAAACCACCCCACTGGTACTTAGATTTCACAAATCTCCTTCCGGCGATCAATGAAGTCCAGCTGTTTTTCTGCATCATTTAGATAGTCTTGGCCTCGTTCTTGTATAGACGGTAAAATCTTGTTTTACTCCGCAATGAGATTTCTTACCTCAAGAAAGAGTAACATGTGGGAAGATTGAAAAATTTGGGATGATGATCAAAACGGAAATGAAATCGCCTAAAGATTTTACTCATGGGGTTGAAGTGAAAGAAACATATTGGGTTTTCAATTAATTTGTAATCTATCATTTTTTTATAAAATATTAAATTCATACAATGAAAAATAATATAAATTGACATATATACACACATATATATATGTAATTTTTCGTGGTAATTGTTATTCCTATTTCAAGGTAATGTATCCATCCAAATTTTTGTGTTGAACAAAAGACAATTTTTGATATTTTATAATTGTACTTTAGGATTTAATGTTTATATTTTAATGAATTTCATTGAGTTATTAAAAAACTACTGAAAATTTGAATACTTATACACTTTTATAGAGTGTTTAAAAATCAATGTTTAATATCATTCGATTTTTTAAAATTCTGTGAAAGTCTATTTTGAATACCACTAAATTTGTGTAGAGTATGTAAAAATCTTGATTTAACATCTCTAGACTTTTAAATCATTAAAAAATGTAAATCTCCTATATTGAATACACATTTCTTACAAAGAAGATTAATTGTATCTATATGGAAAAGGTAACACGAAAAATTAAGAGTTATTGATTCTAGATTTTTAATAACTTTTATTGAGTTAAAAGTCTAGAGGTATTCAATCTAAATTTTTATATACTCTATAAAAATTTAGTGATATTCAATATAAACTTTCGTAGAATTTTAAAAAATCATGTGACATTCAAACTTAACTTTTAAAAACTCTACAACAGTTTATATATATTCAAAATGTCAATAGACTTTTAATGACTCCATGAACTTCTATTAAGTACAAGAATTAAAGTGTAAGGTATCACAATAAAATGTCAAAAAATATCTTTAATTCAACCTAAAAATTTAGATGTACATTTATTTAAGAAATATTTCAAACTCACGTACTAACAAACACTTAAATTTTCATTATTTTCTCATCCATATATTTTTCCTTTTATTTTTACTTTTAAAAACATAGTTTTGTATTGCTAACAATATGTTAAAATCAAATTATTAACATTTTTATTTTATTTTTGTCCCAAAATCCCATAAAAGCAAAAACTTGTGTGAGACGGTCTCACGGGTCGTAGTTGTGAGACGGGTCTCTTATTTGGGTCATCCATAAAAAAGTATGCTTTTTTATGCTAAGAGTATCACTCTTTATTGTGAATATGGGTAGGGTTAACTCGTCTCACAGATTAAGATCCGTGAGACGGTCTTACATGAGACTCACTCTCCCATAAAATTTAAAATTATATTTATTAAAAAATTTTAAAAAATCGTTACACTATATAACAAAAAAAATTATTATATTTTATTGAACTATAAATTGAAAATATTAATTATTTTTAGTAAGTAAAATTTAATTTTTTATTGATTATTATTTTCTAATAATATATAAGAATATATAAGAATAACTATAATAATAAATATAATAAAATTTTATAAAATTACACTAATTACAAATATTTTAACATACTTATTATCTTTTTCATGTACCAATAATTGTTATTTTTTTTTATCTGACATTTTGTCAAAAACAAAATTGATATATTTTTTATACAAAAATTTATTTTAAAAGAATGAAATCATTTTAAATTTGATTATTTATTAATATTAAAAATTATTGTTATGTATTTTTTTAATATTAATTATTTAAATAAACATATTGAATTGACTTGAATAATTGAAGTTTAATTGCAATAAATTTAGTAACGATTTATTTATTGTCTTTCATAAAATCGATACGTAAAAATTGAGTGAGTTTTATGTGAGACCGTCTCACGAATCTTAATCAGTGAGACGGATCAACCATACTCATATTCACAATAAAAAGTAACACTCTTAGCATAAAAAATAATATTTTTTCATGCATGACCCAAATAAGATATCGGTCTCACAAATACGACCCGTGAGACCGTCTCACACAAGTTTTTGCCGTAAATATTTATTATATCGAAATAGAGAAATATTTGAAATAAATAAAATTTATTCACGTTCAATAGTTAATTCAATTTTTTAAAAAAATTCGCAATAATAAATTACAAAATTCATAAGATTCTATGAAAAAGTTTACGAATATCAATAAAAGTCATGTAACATAAATATACAAGATTATGTGAAAATCTTTATAAACATGTGAGATTATGCAAAAATCAGTAAAATTATCAACTTCGCAAAAACCTGTTATTTAAAAAAGTCAACAAATTGATGTAACGAATATACTCCACTTATATTTTTAAGGCTCAGGGTTTTTTTTAAAAATATAATATTTTTAAAAGTTATTTATTAAAATATAGCAGATTTAAAAGTTTTACAAAAATATAGTAATCCGGAGGTTGGATTTCCGGATTCTCCGTCGGCGACGGTTTAACCACAACCGTCGCTAATAGCGACGGTATTTAAAAAACCGTCGCCAGTTGCGACGGTTTAAAAACAACCGTCGCTAAAGCAAGGATTTTCTTATTTACCGAATTCATCTCATCCTTCAGCTCAACTTTTCAGTTGCGACACTCTTCTTGAGCAGTTTTTTTTTTTCGGTCCGTGTCTTTTTTTTTATAAAAATTCAGTGATTCTCTTTCCCTTATAAATTGCGTCGATCGTGTGCTTAACGAAATTCTTAATTTGATTTGATAGTTTTCTGTCGCATATCAGAATTTGAGGGAATTGCGCCGACTCTCAATAATTCAGAATTTGATTTTTGAGAATTGTGTTGAGTATCAGAATTTCGGAGAATTGCACCAAGACTAATTCGAATTTCTGTTTTTTCTTTCTACATTTAATTGTTTTTTGTATATTATTTCTGATAATGTTTGTAATTTATTGCAGATGTTAAACTCTGGTAACTGATATAATTACAAATTTCATAATATCACAATTGAAAAAGTAATTTTAATAATTTGTTATATTTTAATTATATTATTTATGTTGTATTACTGGAATTATTAATTTTTCAGTTACATTATACTATTATTATAATTTTATTTTATTTTTTATTTTTTATATTAATATAATATTAATTTTGTAATTTTGATTAAATATGTGTACGACCAATGTCTTTGTAATATATTATTATGTGAAATAAATTATAACTTTGTGATTGTGATTGAATAAAATTATTTGATTCATCAATTTTATTATTATTAAATTAATATTGTTTTATAATTTTTGTTTTCGTAATAAAGCTTAACTTTGACAGATTATTTCATACAAGTAAAATATAGCAGATTTTAAATTTAATATATTATTGTTGTGGAATTAAATTTATATGTGAAATATCGTTATTTTATTTTTTGAGAAATTAAAATATATTTTGAGCTGAAGGATGAGATAAACTGATATGCGACAGAAAACTATCAAATCAAATTAAGAATTCCGTTAAGCACACGATCGACGCAATTTATAAGGGAAAGAGAATCACTGAATTGTTATATATATAAAAAAAAAAAAGACACGGACCGAAGAAAAAATACTGCTCAAGAAGAGTGTCGAAACAGAAAAGTTGAGCCGACAACTTTTCAGTTGCGACACTCTTCTTGAGCAGTTTTTTTTTTTTCGGTCCGTGTCTTTTTTTTTATAAAAATTCAGTGATTCTCTTTCCCTTATAAATTGCGTCGATCGTGTGCTTAACGAAATTCTTAATTTGATTTGATAGTTTTCTGTCGCATATCAGAATTTGAGGGAATTGCGCCGACTCTCAATAATTCAGAATTTGATTTTTGAGAATTGTGTTGAGTATCAGAATTTCGGAGAATTGCACCAAGACTAATTCGAATTTCTGTTTTTTCTTTCTACATTTAATTGTTTTTTGTATATTATTTCTGATAATGTTTGTAATTTATTGCAGATGTTAAACTCTGGTAACTGATATAATTACAAATTTCATAATATCACAATTGAAAAAGTAATTTTAATAATTTGTTATATTTTAATTATATTATTTATGTTGTATTACTGGAATTATTAATTTTTCAGTTACATTATACTATTATTATAATTTTATTTTATTTTTTATTTTTTATATTAATATAATATTAATTTTGTAATTTTGATTAAATATGTGTACGACCAATGTCTTTGTAATATATTATTATATGAAATAAATTATAACTTTGTGATTGTGATTGAATAAAATTATTTGATTCATCAATTTTATTATTATTAAATTAATATTGTTTTATAATTTTTGTTTTCGTAATAAAGCTTAACTTTGACAGATTATTTCATACAAGTAAAATATAGCAGATTTTAAATTTAATATATTATTGTTATGGAATTAAATTTATATGTGAAATATCGTTATTTTATTTTTTGAGAAATTAAAATATATTTTGAGCTGAAGGATGAGATAAATTGATATGCGACAGAAAACTATCAAATCAAATTAAGAATTCCGTTAAGCACACGATCGACGCAATTTATAAGGGAAAGAGAATCACTGAATTGTTATATATAAAAAAAAAAAAAAAGACACGGACCGAAGAAAAAATACTGCTCAAGAAGAGTGTCGAAACAGAAAAGTTGAGCCGAAGGATGGGATGAATTCGTCGGTGTGGAAATCCTTGCCTTAGCGACGGTTGTTGTTTAAACCGTCGCAATTTGCGACGGTTGTTATTAGCGACGGTTTTGATTAAACCGTCGCCGATGGATAATCCGTGTCAGACTGCTGCGGATTCTGAATCCGGAAATCCAACCTCCGGATTACTATATTTTTGTAAAACTTTTAAATCTGCTATATTTTAATAAATAACTTTTAAAAATATTATATTTTTTAAAAAAACCCAACTATTCTTGCATTTAATTGATACAAAATGAGAGTTTACATACCTCTGTTTATATCAGTGACACTTCCTTAACAAATGGTTAAGACTATGCCAACACATATTCAATCCAAGGCAAACATTTGTGTGAAACGGTCTCACGGGTCGTATTTTGTGTAACGGATCTTTATTTGGATAATCCATGAAAAAATATTACTTTTTATGCTAAGAGTATTACTTTTTATTGTGAATATAGATAAGGTTGATCCGTCTCACAAATTGAGATCCGTGAGATAATATCACATGAGACCTACCCTCAATCCAATGAATATTAAAGTCAGTGTAGAATTCTCTTATGCTGCTAATTATTACAATGATATTCCCCA
Source organism: Primulina eburnea (assembly GCF_022965805.1). Classification (NCBI taxonomy): domain Eukaryota; kingdom Viridiplantae; phylum Streptophyta; class Magnoliopsida; order Lamiales; family Gesneriaceae; genus Primulina; species Primulina eburnea. The sequence continues at coordinate 8,576,073 of NC_133103.1, forward strand.
AAAATGATTCTAGAATGTCATTGTAGATAATGGGTTTTACTGTTTAATTCAAATTATTTCTTGGGATATTTGGTTCATTGTATGAGATAAATAATATGGAGATAAATAATATTTTTTAATAATAAAATATATAAAAATGATAATTAATAAAATGTTTGATTTGATGGATTAATTTGATTAAATTTGAGATAATTTGATATTAATGTTTTGTATTTTTGAAAATATTAATAAAATATTATAATATTATTTATTAAGGTAATATTATAATTTCAATTCAATGATTTGATTGATGATTTGATTGATGTAAGATAAATGATTTGTAATAAATAAATAATATGTTGCATCAAACATGAGATTAGATTAGATAAATAATATAGTGAACCAAACGATACCTTACTTGTTTAACCCAATTATAGTGGCCCAAAAACAAGTTGGAGAATCGTCTATAAGAAATCGCCATCGTCAACTAGGGGTGGTATACCGTATCGTATCATACCGAAAATTATATATCGTACAAAAAATTACGGTATAAAAGAATTCATATCGATGCCGTATCAAAATTTTCGATATATCGATTCGGTACATATAACTAGCATACCGAGTATAACGAAAAAAACGGTACAATATCGATATATACCTTTTTATACCTAATAAAGGTGGTATTGTGGAAATAAAATTTTTATGATATATTTTATCGATCAAAATTAATTATTATAAATATTAGACGAGTTTTACTAAGAAGAATGACAAATTAGAAACCAAAACGAATTATTAATATATTTTGAATATTTAAATTGATACAAAATGCTATATGCAATAAGAATAATGTCTTTCAAATTATACAAACTAAACCTTTTAAAACTTCTACGTTCAAACTATTCATGTATGATGTATCGTATCAATCCAAATTTAAAACATGAACTAATAATATTAATATAAGTAATGAACACTTGAAAACATGAACAAACATTAATAGATAAAAAAGGAAATCACAGTGTTCTGTGGACAAGGAAGGGCCTATGGCCAAGATGCTTAGATCAATGTCCGAAGTCTGAGCAGTTTCCAAAGTAGACTTTGCATCTCTCGCACGGGCAGAAATATGTGAGAAAAAATCAATTGAAGCTGAGTGTACCACAATCTATTTAGTAGGCTGTGAGAAATAAATTACTAATATAGAATTATATTGCAATAAAAATGAACTTATCAATTATACGGTATGATCGTTTGACCAAGCTACTCCGGAGTCCCATGCAACTTGATTCACTTGCACCCCCTACTAAACATCTCAATCTGATCTATATGCGATTCCAGTCAAAGAAAAAAGCAAGTTCTCAAAGTCAAACCAAGAAGATGAAACATGATTCAGGGAAAGAATGGGTAAAGAATCTTAAATAAGGTATCATACACAAATGTGAATCACGAAATATTTTTATCGACATTCTGCATGCTGCATCCAAGGGAAACTTTTTCAACAAGAACATTTCCTATGGAATCGATTCTATATGAAACATCCAGTCCTTCCAAAACCAGATGATAAATAACATCCTGAAATGAAAGGGACTGTGGCTCATGTCCATGTTCAAAATCTTCCTCTCTCACACAACTTCTCACTACTGTGTCATCGTCTTCTACACTGCAATCATCTGTTTTGCGCAGAGCATTATGAGGATGGCTTCGTTGAGCTACTGATCGTATATCCCACGAGAGCACTTGCTTTATCAAGCTTAGAAATTCATCTGGAGAGAAGTAAAGTGACTTCTTTTCCTGGATTAGTAAAAAAATACACGAAGTCCCTGCTGTCAAAGCATGTCTTATTAACAAAATTTAAACTGAGTTATACAGTCTTACCACCATTGCCCAACAATCCGCAAGACTGGATGAAAAGTCCTCAGAGAAGCTGATAGAAGCTACAGCTAGTATATCATCCATCTGTTCAAGGAAATTGTTTCAACTTTCTAGGAAAAGTATACTCTAATTAAATAGGAAAGAGAGTAAAAATGAAGATACTTTATATTCATACTTTCCGAGTAAGCTATCTATTCAAAGCCGAAACCTAACCAGAAGAATGCTAAGTTCTGAAAAGATAATTATGCACATCCAAGAATAGATACTACTTTACCTTGTGCATAAGGTCAAAAATTCAAATAGATGAACAAAGGTAATTCAAACCTTAACCTCAAAACCTCTTTATTAATGCACAATTACAATGTTAGGAAGCAACAATTTCTCTAGAGACAGTAAATTTGGAGAAAGTAATACCTTTACCCAGTCAGGAACTGTTGCACCTTGGATGCTGTCACAGTATGGAAGATAAGGTTTAATGTCAAGAATTGGCTGCAACCAGATTTCAAGTGATAGAAAGAGTTAAAAAAAACCCAACGCAGATTGCATTTAGCTGAGTAAACAGGTGAGAAGCAAAAGAGACGTTCATTTCACTACCAATAACTGCCAATAGACAAAAAGACTTACTGTTCCATCAACCAGATCCACACCAGAGAGCAACACCGTACGTCCATGTACCGCCTCCACCTAAAAGACCAAAAACTATTTCATGCATGACCTTGACAAGAAAAACCACATGCTTGTTTTTCAAAAAACCCCTTCATCCATTTGAGGCTAGCTTGTCATTGTCTAGTAATGAATCTGGTTGTCCAAGCCCCTATCCACATTAACCACTTTCAATTTCATATCAGGCAATTTAGTCTAGGAGAAAATTCGAGTTCATGTGCATAGGTTTACCAAGCCCATTAACTTGATGCATTTGTCAAAATATAAATCATTCATGATTAACTTGATTGCTCCAGAACTTTCATTTTATTTTCTTGGAGTCGCTGATGTAAAATATTCATGAGATGTACACCGGGGAGGTTTTGGGAATATGAGATAATACTAAAGTAATGTTATTTGGCTTCTGAATAACTCAATTATACCTTTGCCACAGTTAATCCAATTGGGCAGGGACGATGAGGAGATCTCGTGGCAAAAACACCAATTTTTTCACCTTCGAGTCTGGGTACCCTTACCTATTTATCAATACAATCTCTTAATGTTTCTTACAAAAATACAATCTCTTAATGAAGTCATAAAAAATTAAGAAACTTTTGGGAGCGAATGAGAGCACAAACCTTTGCCTTGAATTTTGATTGTGATGGCTTCTTCCATAACTTATCTAGATTTGTGTTTAGATGAAACACGTAGATTAACCAACAGTGTGAATACCCTTCAAGACCCTCGAGAGATGCTTGGGGAACCCGGGTCGAATCAAATATCAAAGTTGCTCTAGCAAGAGGTACAAGTAAAGGCTGTCTTGGAGTCCCATTCCTGGTCAAATCAGGGGAATATTCACACACACAAACACATTAATACCCTTCATTGTTTGTATACAAATGAGAAAAGTGCAATTTATTTATCAAAAGAATAAAGACAAGTCAAGCAAGATGTTAATGTTAATGATAATCGAAAGATTGACTCCACTGCAGATACAAACAAATATTAGAAATAAAATTTTCATAACAATTTCAAGAAGCATCATTCAAGTTGAGAAAGCTAATCTAATACACAAAGCATGAGAGCTAATATCACTAACTTTTCATTCAGAAGTCCAAGAGACAATAAGCAAACAGTGTAAAAGAACAACAAACTTCAGCTTCATTAACATAAGCCCTTGCTAAAGTCAATAGATCCCTGAAACTCTTTTACACACTGTAAACAATGAAATTCATCCTCCAAAATAAAATATGAAGGAGTCACTAATTTTATCCACTGCACAATCGAAGAACTACAAAGATGTTTTAAATTGGTACGAGCCTAGTTCATCGGACTAGCTCGTCACACTTTATATCCAAAAAATGAGACTTTCCCTTATAGTAGGATCAAGATCTTGTAATTGGTCAAAATCAAATAGGAACATAACATTTCAATTCATAAGAATGATAATTCTACAGAACGCAGTTTTCCCACATTACCGTGTGGAGAAGCATGACTTGACTACCCCAATTTGTGCCATGGGGTATGCCTTCAAAAACTTTGATTCAGCTTCGCCAGAGTGAGGCTGGTTCAAGGCTTCTCTCAAAGCCTAGAACAAGACATGTAAATCGAAAATTATGAAAGCAGCATGGAGTATACAGGATTGTGATAGAAAAATTTCATGGAAAAGGCATCTTAATTCTCCATATTTAACATTGTTAACCAAGAAGGCAGACAAAAATGCATGATGATTTGACAAGGTGCTCAAAATGGCCATGAGAAACAATTCCTACCCAAGTTAGGTTTGTTACGTCTACACCAACTAGACGACGTGGAAGAAGGAAGGAACAAGGGGGTGCAATCTTCTCGTTGGGGAGGTTATGGAAAGAAATGGAACAGATTAAGAGCCGGGATTGCACATGGTATTGTGGCCGTTTTCAGTTTGGATTGGTTGCACTAGGAGTTATTTTTTTAAAGATGGTGAGTGGATATTCAGAATTACATATATAAAAATAAAACTGGAATACTTCTACACGATCTCACCTCGAGGACAAGTTGTGTTTGGGATGGGAATAGAAAGAAAGATACTAGCGACAAGGTCCTATTTAGATCTATTTCAGATATGCAGATAAAATAGAAGATTCTCAAACTCTCTATAGCATCTATTATCTCTTATTTCTTCTTTTCTGGAGCTGCCAAGTTCAAACTGGGAAATTGATGGATCCAATCACGTCAGCAACACATCAAACGTGTTATGAAACAAATTTTTCTTGATCATTAACTCAAAACCACTTACTATTAAAAAAAATCACCACCTAAATAACCGAATTATCGAAAAACAGAAAAAACATCATTCAATTTCAATGCAACAGGTTTTCTTTGCTGCCTCACCTCCTAATAGTTCTCAATTAACGTTGAAAAATCCAAAAAAAAGGGGGAGAAAGAATAATAAAAGTACCCGTTGAGCTCTGATACGACCTTGTCTCTCAGCAGAACAATTCTCCACGGCAGCCTTCAACGCGGCTTCAAGCTCTTGAATTCTACCCGCGTACCCATTTGAATTCGATTTCGATTTTCTGCTCCACCAATAAACTGAAACAAGACATGATGCACATATTTCTGTAGATTGGAGAGTAATAATGGAGAACAAAATGAAACAATAAATCCAAACAATTTGCGAGGGAGGGGGAACTTACAAGAAATGGCAGCAGAGGAAGAAGCCAATGCCAATGTGATGCAGAGAGTCGGCCACACTGAGTTTATGTCAGCCCTCATGAGAGTGTTCTTCAGTACGGATACCGTCCGTAGGTTATGTTCTGTGTATGTAAATTTTTGGAGACCGAAAGGTATCTGATCAGGAAATAGATATATTTGAGTTTGAATTACAAAACTCGAAAATTTCCCATTTTTTGTTTGAGTTCGATCTAAATCGGACTCGGGTTTGAGTTGTCTTCAAAATATTTAGTCAAGTAGAGCGGCCGCACATTTAGACGAATAATTGAATTTCAAACCGTGTATTCACACAATGAAACTGTGCGACAGGTTCCTGCGTTAGACAAAAAATTGCATCTATAAACTCATGCATTCCTTCATAATTCAAGTAATTAATTCTTTGAGTTTTCTCTCATCTTATAACATTTAAATGCTCAGTTCTATAATATTTATGAGATATTTTGTTCTCCAATATTAAGAGAGTGTATGTTCTCTTTGGAAACACAATGAAATATTATAGTGAAATTCTTTTCATCTTATGTGTTGTTTTTATCTTAATAATTTTTAGAAATTTTTACGTAAATCTCGATTTCGATTATTTTTTATTTTCATATTATTATATCAAATTTTCGCAAGTGGGAGCAACAAAAGTTTGGTTGCGAAAATATTTTCGAACTATTGCTTTAAAATAAATAATCCAAATAATGCAAATTAATATATTTATATTATATTAATAAAATATCAAAAGTTGCAGATTATCGAACAATATAATTTGGGTTAAAAAAGTTCGAAAATAATCGAGTTCGGCTCGAGTTCGATAAATTTGAATACAAATTAAATATTTTTCAAGCAGAGTCTATTCATTTATAACATTTGTACGTGTATATGCTTTTTTTTTCAATTTTTTTTTTTCCGTTTTTGTCAATCTATATATTTAGCTCGTGTAGTAGAGATCGTTTTATAATTTTTTGCAAAATAAAAAACTATATAGTATGATTATTTTATACAATATAAAAAAGAATATGGGTAATTTTATAAGTACCAATTAATTTGGTCAGCGGGGCTCCTCGCCCTTAACATAGATTTGAGAAGAGATGGCAATATATTTTCGTTGAAGATTTGAAGTGTACAAGTTTATTTAATCACACATAAATATATAATTTGTACAAGTTTACATGTATAAGGAATCTATAAGTTGGTTTATTTTGATTTTTGATTAAAATAATCTAAAGTTTTTTCATGATTCCAAACATGATGACAATAAGTAAGCAGTATCCACAAAATGTTAATCATCTAACAAGCAAGCAATGATAATAATAAACACAAAAATTTGTGAGACACTTTTTATTTGAATGTCTTTTAAAAAAAATTAAATTTTTATGCTAAAAGTATTACTTTTTGTTGTAAATATGGACATAGTTCACCGACCTGTTTCACGAATAAAGATTTGTGAGATAGTCTCACAAAAGACTTACTTATAAAAGAGTGAAAAATAAATAAATAATTTTTTTGTTAAAATATATTCAGATTGCGATCTAAAATTTCTCATTTGAAAACATCAATGAATAGACTTGGTTCATTGATTTACATATAAAATATTTTTAAAAAATTGGATAAAATGTTGTTAAAAAATATTCAATTTGCGATCTAAGTTTGCTTATTGAAAACATCAATAATTATAGTTGATTAATTTACATCAATTTTCTACTAAAAATTAAAAAAGATATATAAAACTTATAGGCTTATAATACTATTATTGAGGATCTTTCCGATATATTATTTAAATTTGAACTGGGGGTTGACTCTTGGAAGAAATAAGTAGTGGAAAATAGGTTCCCCGAGTACTATACCATGTGCGCCGAACTTGAGAACGAGAGTGTATTAATATGTACAAACTCTGGTAATTAAGACAAAAACTTGTGTGATACGGTTTCACATGTCGTATTTTGTGAGATAGATCTTTTATTTGGGTCATCCCTGAAAAAATATTACTTTTTATGCTAACAGTATTACTTTTTATTGTGAATATTTGTAGGATTGACCCGTCTCACAGATAAAGATTCGTGAGACCGTCTCACAAGAGACTTACTCGGTAATTAAACCTAAACCTCTCAAAATTAATAATTTTTCCGTATGTTTCTGAAATTTGATATAGTTTAAAAATTATATTTTAATCATTCCATTTGAATTTTCTCGTTCTATCATATTTTATATTCTATCGTTCAATTTTAAAAATTGATATAAAAAGATATATTATGATCTGTTTTCTATGGGATCGCATATGCCAAAATCTGCTAGCTATCAATTAAAGTTAATCTCTTAGGGTAATTAATTTTTGTAAATGGATTAATTTTTGGGTTAATTACATCTGTTACTCTTGATATTTGTCATAATAACAACAAAATTCAATTATATTTAAATATTATATATACAATCAAATCTGATAACTTTTAATGTTACATACACTCCTCCTGATTTGTATTTTTCTTCCATTAACCCCCCTAAAATTGTAAGATATGTACAAACATAAGTGTGTAAAATCTAAGATAAATACAAAATTGTCATTATCTAAAAATGATATTTTCCACTCAAAATGTATTTCCCTCAATATCAATACATTATTCCGCTTTACAAAAAAAAAAAATGATTACGAAACAAAAGAAAATTCAATATAAGATTTCAATTATTATTAGAAAAAATAACATAAGTGTCACATTCAAAAACATAAAATAAATTAAAAGGGCATAAATTATACATTAAATAGGGGAAATTACATTTGTTGTTATTTGCATGCATGTTTTACATTCTTAATTTTCTTGTTGATCAATATCGTTCAGTTAACTCTCTTTTTTAGTCATTTTTCACTTCAGTGTTATGTGACATCAGACACATCTCTTGTCATGTTATTACTTCGATGAAAAATGACTAAAATCCACAAAAATGCAAATTTAGAGGACTAATACCATAAATTGACCAACATGATCATGACCATAAATAGAAAAACACACGAGCTACATGATCAAAAGTATAATTCTATCATGATTTTATATACTCTGGGCAGATTTATAAAACGAAAAGAGTGGAAAACGAGTTGAAGTAAAACTATTTAAGTTTCAAGTTTAATGTTAAAAATATATATGTAAATTTTTTCAAATTAACTCAAAATATATGATGTCATATCTTACAAAAATTTCATAATGCATCAATCTAATTAATGAATCTTTTTCCATCTTGTCATGCTTGAGGGTTACAAGTTGATTAAAAGCACAATAATTAACCAATTTGACCAATTTCAGGTAATATAACTTAATAATGCATAAATACCAAGCAGCAATCCCCCATTCACGACTCCATCTTGTGTTCTTCTTGTTAACAAAAGATGAGTCAAAATGCCATTAATCTCTATGAAAACAGTAATGAATTGATTTCATTAATAATGACTTTTTTAAATGATAGACTTTTATGGATTTGATAAGTTTTTATTGACTTTTATAGAATCTCACAGATTTATAAACAGATTTATGTGGATTTATGTAGACTTTTTTGCAAGATTTTTATAGACTTTTGTGGATTTTTTTTATATAAAATTTTATAATTTTGTACTTAACTATAACATGTGATTTTTTTATTGATTTCTTTGAACCAATAAATATTTATATTTATATTAATAAATAAATTTACTTATTTAAAAGTTAAATCGTTTAATCCTTACATGTGTATATATGTGGGTTTATATGCATGTTTGTAAATTTTTTAAAATACATCAATTGATTAACATGTAACATTCTTTTTAAATTGATAATATACATGTGAAAATAATATTATTTATTATTGTGTGAATATAATTTTGTATAAAAATATTATAGCTTACATACTAATTGAAAATACTAAAATGAATTTAAAAAATCAAGGTTGTTACCAGACTATTTAATTATTAAGAATTAAGCAACATTTTTTATCATATTTTATTATTATTGAATATTACATTAATTTGTATGAGTGAGTCTCATGTGAGACCGTCTCACGGATCATAATATGTGAGACGGGTCAACCCTACCCATATTCACAATAAAAAGTAATACTCTTAGCATAAAAATTGATACTTTTTCATGGGTGACCCAAATAAGAGATCCGTCTCACAAATAAGATCCGTGAGACCGTCTCACACAAGTTTTTGCCAATTTGTATAAATCATAAATCAAAAATCACAAAATCAATTCTATAATTCAAAATTTCCCGTGATATTAAAATAAAAAATTGTTAAATGAACAATCAGCCAAAAAATGAAAAATTTGAAAAGGAAGATGAAAATATATATAGAGATACACTTCGAAAATTTGAGAGAATGATAGAAATAGATGAGAGGAGAGAAGATAGGAAGAAATGTGATGTGAAGCGACAGAGAGAAAAATAAATAGCTTGTGTATGAGTTAGAAGTTTTAAAAGTCCATTCAAATCTTTGGGGTGAACCAAATACAATTTTTTACAATTTGTAGTTGTACTTTAGGCTTTAATGTTTGTATGTCAATGAATTCCATGGAGTTATTAAAAGTCCATGAAAAATTTGAATACCTATAGACTTTTAAAGAGTTTATAAAAGTCAATGTTGAATACCACTTGACTTTTTAAAACTCCATGAAAGTCTATTTTGAATACCACAAGACTTCTATAGAGTATGCAAAAGTCTTGATTGAATACATCTAGATTTTTAAAATCTACCAAAGTCATTAAAAGTCAATAAATTTCTCAAGTTGAATACACCCCCCTAAGTGAATAATTAAGTTTGTTTGGTTTCCTCCAATGAGTCATAACCCTAACGCATGCCATTATTATTGCCCTCTTTTCTTTGACATTAATAATTACTCTGTATAATAAATACGTAATTAAAATGTATTTCTCACTAATAAAATCATAATAAAGCCATATAAATTAATCTTCAAGCTACACCTTCCTAATCTCATCTCATCGACATCCCCTAACCAATTTTCTCCTTTTTCATCCATGGATGAAAAGGACGAAGTTTCCAGCATCAAACTCGGGCTTGACTTGGGATTAGGCTTAGCCGCGTATGAGCCGAAAAGGGATAGCTCGAAGACAAATAGGAGGGTGCCTTTTCTTGATCTTTCGATCCCACTTCACCAAAATAGACATGATACTGATGAGTATTGTATCTCGAGCCCAAAATTCAAGCAAGTGGATGAAAAATTACGAGGAAGCAAGAAAAGGATTTTCAACGGTAGCAAGGCGGATGATTGTGAGAGAAATTACTCCAAGAATTGTAGCAGAAAGAAGCTGAGGCTCGAAAAAGATCAGATCACTTTGCTTGAAGAGAGTTTTGAACAGCATTCTTCTCTTTCAATGGTAAATATACATGCATAAAAATATATTTCACATCCCGTTTTTATATATTTTTAAGAATTGGATAAAAATCACAGAATTTAATCCAATTTTTTAATTAAAAAAGCCATACTAGATTAAAAAATAATTTTTGGTGTGGGCATGCAGGCTCAGAAACAGCTACTTGCAGAAAGATTGAAGCTCAAACCTAGACAAGTTGAAGTTTGGTTTCAGAATCGAAGAGCAAGGTTGTTAAAATTTCTCCCCTTTCTAGCAATCAATACAAATATTTCCTCCATTTTTTTTTTAAAATTGGATTCGCATAAAAATAATTATATCATTTATTCCAGTATTTCGATCTTTTAATGCAGGACAAAAATGAAGCAAACTGAGATAGACCGCGAGTTCTTGAAGAAGAACTGCGAAAGGCTAAGCGATGAGAATCTACAACTAAAGAGACAACTGTTGGAGCTCCGATCAGGGGTTAAAACAGAGAATCCGCCACCGCCACCCCCGGCAGCGTCTCCGCCGCTGCGGCAGTTTTTCAACCCAATGCCAAAGGCCGTGGCGGCAGTGCATAAAGCGTGCCCCTCATGTGAGAAAACCTTGAACAATAGGGGCGGCGCAAAGCAGTAAATGGCGACAGCAGCCGTTATGGAAGTGGGCCATGATGTGAAACTAATCAGCAAAGCCGGCTTCGAAAGCTAGGGTTTATAGGTGGATAAAGAAGATATATATATGTGTGTGTGTGTTATATATATATATATATAAATATATATATAATATGTATATATATAATATGTATGTATGTATGCATGTTCATGATCATTCATCCATTTTCAGATAAAAAAATATTAATATGTGGGTGATAATTTTTATAATGACTAAATACTCTGCACACGCGTTGTGTGTGTATACAATCTTTTTTATCATTATCGATGAACTAAAGTGAAAATTGACAAATTATGGAGGGACTAAATTGATATTTGAATGATTGAAATAAAAAAAATAAAAATAAAAGTGTGTGTTGAAATTTAAAAAAAAATAAAAAACAAAAGTGTAATATTAGTATCATATAAAGGTAAAACTGGAAAAAAAAGATGGTATCTTCTCTAGGTAGTTATTATGATGTCCTCACACTTAATTATATAGTATAAAAGTATAGATATACTTTTAATTTGGGTAACGTTCCTTATTATACAAATATATATGGTACATTTTCTTTTAAATTAATTTCCAATCTATTACCATTAATCTCTCTTGTTTGAATCTTAGGGGTGTTCAAACTTCGGATAAAACCGAAAAAACCGAAAATCCAAACCGAAAAAACCGAACACTAAACCGAACCGAAAACCGAATTTTATAATTCGGATATAAATGTTAAAACCGAAATTAATTTGGTTCGATTTCGGATTATAAATGTCAAAACCGAACCGACCGAAAAAACCGAAATTTAATTAAATTAATAATGGTATTTTATTTTATATTATTTATTGAGATGATATTAGTGAATGAAGAATTATTTTGAATAATACTTAGTTGATTATTGTTTATGTAATTCATTTGTACTTTATATTTAAATATTTTACTAAGAAATCATTTAAAAATATAACATATTATATTTTATAATATATTTATATTGTTAATTTAAATAATTGTATCAAAACCGAATAACCGAACCATTTCGGTAAAAAACCAAACCGAACCGAAGAAAAATGGTTCGGATATCGGATTATATATTTGTAAAACCGAAAACCGAAAAAACCGAAATAAAAAATCGAAAACCGAACCGAACCGACCGATGAACACCCCTATGTTTGATACATTTTGCCTCTCTAAAAGTATGTCATTTAATATTATTAATTATAAAAAAATCATAAACTAATAATAATATTAATATAAATAACAATATATTAATGAATTCAGGGTGAACAAAATTTCTACTAAGACTTGATTCCGCTAATTTTTAAAACTCGATATGATTTTATTTATTTTAAAAAATAATTTAAATTGGTATATTTTATTGCGGCCATTTTTATTTTAAAAAATGGTTAAACCAAAATGAGTTAATCGACTTAACTGAATTTTTATAAAATAAAACCAAATCCAATTTTCAAATCAAATCAGTTAGGTTGTTTTTTTAATAGAAATATTCTTAACACCCGTAACACTGATATTATTATCATTATAATCATCATCATTATTGAAAAATCTAACATAAAACTGATTTTATTCAAAAATATTGGTTTATTCGATGATGATGATGATGATTATTATTGTTATTATTATTATTATTATTATTATTATTATTATTATTATCTTGAACATTATTAATGTTAGTTTATTTCTTAATAATAAATGTACAATTGATTTATTTCTTATTAATTTATTGCTGTTATTAAATAAAAATAAATATAATAAAAATATGTAGAAATTAATATTTCCGGGATCATTATTTTTAGAGTGGGTCTCATTTGAGACCGTCTCACGGATCTTAATCGGTGAGACGGGTCAACCCTACCGATATTCACAATAAAAAGTAATACTTTTAACATAAAAAGTAATATTTTTTCATTGATGGCCCAAATAAGAGATCCGTCTTATAAATACGACCCGTGATACCGCCTCACACAACTTTTTGCCTTATTTTTAATGTCTAAGTTGTGGATTGCGATCAAACATAATCCTTAGTTTTTTAACTATATTTTGATTAATTATTGGTTATTAATTATATTTAATTAAAAAAACAAATAAGACGTAACGGAGAAAATCTTGTTTCACTAAGTTGGTGATAGAAAAAATGATATGGAAAGGGTGTTTGATCTGTAAACTATTACGAGGCTATATTGTATACAATTCAATAAAGGTCATTTTTAAAAACACACTTCTAACTTGGAGTAAGACGTAAATTCCCATGGGGTCTTTAAAATTGGCCTTCAGTTCCCCGTCGTCGATTTTTTTTGTTTTTTTTTTCTTTTTCTTTTTTTGAATATTTATCTACCGTGGTTTCAAGCAAAGTAAAAGTAGTAATAAACCAAACTATTAGATGAATAAAATTAAACTTTGATTACTTGTAAGACCAAAATAAAAAGAAACCAAGTTATAAAAAGATTTTTGCAATTTTCCTAGTTATATATGTTAGAGTAGGTGTTCATCGAGCCAACTTGTGGCTTTGGTTTTATCGACTCTTATGTAAAAACAGTCTATATATTTTTAAGAACAATGACAAATAAAAATATTAAAGAAACAAATTGGATTAATGTTCCCCATTTTCAATTTCTTATCTAATGTACAAGGCTTTAAACAATTCACAAAATTGGAACTAAACTCCCATATTTACGAATCGTAAAAACATGTATATGTAAAATAAATACACGTTTTTAGCATTAATATAATAAAAAAGAATGAGGACATGGCTACTATGATGTATTAGGTGGATTGAGGACAAGATGTTGTACAAAATGTATATAAACCAACAAGAAAAGAATAATAATTAATACTTATTAAATGTGGTATGATATATCCTATGCCATATATTTCTTGCTTATTCAACTTCACCTCCACCAAATTACAAAAATGGGAATCCTATGCAACAATTTTAATTTCCACCTATAAATACTCACAAATCCTTCACATACAAATCAAAATCACAAAAATCACATCTCAAAATCCTCACTTTCCCCCTTCCGAGTTTCCGAAATGGCATTTAAGTCCCTCAAACTGTCCATATTCCTATTTCTAGAACTCTTCTTTGGAAATTCCTTGGCTGAACTCCCCCAACTTAAAGAGACAGAGATGACACTATACTTCCAAGACTACTCCGGTGGGCCTAATGCAACAGTGATCGAGATTACGGGCCCAGTTAATGATGGGCTTCTTAGGTTCACGAAGTTTGGGGCCATTTTCTGCACTGATGATCCAATTACAGATGGATTTGATCAAGGTTAGGTTCCAATATATACGTACGTGTGTGTGTGTGTGTGTGTGTGTGTGTGTGTGTGTGTGTGTCAGCATTTCTTATAAAGTTCGAATTTTAATATTTAAAAAGTTACATATAATGTTAAAAAAAAAAAAAGGGAAGTTACATATAACATATAAGTGAGATCATATGTGAGATTTGTTACACCAAAAGTTTTAAAATACTTTCTTTATATAATATTTTTTTTACCATTTTATAATTTGTCACTACTAATTTTCAAATTACCTTTCATCCACAGAATCGACAGAAATTGCGAGAGCCCAGGGTTTGTATGTAACCTCCGCATTGGATGGGTCAAATACTCATGTTTTGATATCAATTGTGTTCAGCGACAAAGAGTTCAAAGGTAGTACCTTGGAGATACAAGGTACAAGTGCTCAGTTCGAAAGGGTGAGAGAGGTGGCGGTGGTAGGCGGTACCGGAATATTCCGTTTCGCTAGGGGATATGCCACCTTCGAGACAATTCATTATGAGCCCACATTGCATCATGCAGTTATTCAATGCAACATCACCTTTCTACATTATTATTGATGAGATTCGGTCTATTTTCAGTCTGGTGTAACATACAAATTGAGATGCATGAGAGTTCAATGAAATATGTTTAGCACTATCCGGAGAATGCTTTGTTCAGTTATTTCACATAATCAACTATATTATTACTGAGAAATAAATTTTGCTTGCTCAATATGTATGAACCAATCATATGGAAACTAGTTTCAAAGATGTATTTATATTCCTCATGGTTCAAGCTCCATTGTTCATGCAGTTTGTGGCTTCGTGTAATATACAGTAGAAAGATGTTCGCATCGACCAGTTAAATGAAACGAAAAATGGACATAACTCGGTATCTGCAGGCTTGATTGGACTACAGAAAGTTTCCATAAGCAACAGATGAGATACAAGGCCAAATATAGGATCTGTACAACAATATGTTGATGCTTGAACATTGGCTTCCATAAAGCTACCACTGGTCAGAAGCCTTCATTAAGGGGGAGAAACTTTACACAGAAAGAATTGTGGTTCAGTTACTCTCCTTTGACCATAACAAACCGATGTGGTACCCGTTTCATCTCCACGAAAGTCGAGAACTCCTTGTTCATGGGTTGTTTCCAGGGTTCACCATCTTTCTCTGCATGTATGCCTCTGTCCATTCTCCTCCCCTAAGTCAAACCGAATAGCTGAGACCTGGTAATACCACGGTATGTAACATGTAAACAGTTTATAAAAAACACGAGTCTTCATGATTACAGTATTTTAATGCATGAGAAGAATTTTATACCAAGAACAAGTGAAGATGAAAAAGGGATGGAAACGGATTTGCATGACAATAAAGCATTTTTTCGCAAATTAATTGCTGTATTATTCAATGCACAGAAACATAAAAAATCGTGAAGGGTCACGCACAGCTTGTGGACACAAGTTTCCAAATTCAAAATCATTCATCTAGGACTGAAGTAGATTCGTGCTTCATGCTCTGCTTTGAAGTACATAGCAAAATTAAAAAAAAAACTGAGCAATTCCAACTTCATGGACACCGTTGTCTGATTCAACAGCATCCTGTGAACTAGTGATGGAAAGCATGCAGCTTCTAAAATGTGAATTTTAAAACCAATCGATAATGAATCATGAGAAATGATACTATCGTAAAGAATTTTGAAAATTTAGTTCCAAACCTGGGCTGTGTGTTTTGCTGAGATCAATTCAGCCATAACCATTGAAGCGTGCCAACCATGTTTCAAGCCAAAAACTTCCAGCAAACCATCGTCTGCATAAGCCTCAACAAACCGATCTCTAGAGGGAGGAAAACAACCAGGAAAGAGGGGGAAATCAAAAGAAAACCGTTGTCAGTATGATCATATTTCCATGATCACCCACTGAACAATCAAGTTGAAAGACATCCTAAGTTGTAGAGCAAGTTGTTCAGTGTCAACAATACACATACCTTTTCTAAATATTCCGGCTTCAAATTGCCCCAAGGATTTCTTCCACTTTCATAGCTAGGAAGATTGAGGACAACTACAGACCTCACACTGGAAGATCCATATGAGCCAGATCGGTTAATTCAAATCAAGAAAAGTCCCGAAAATAAATCAAGTGAGAATAAGTTCACTATTGTTCAAATACAATTGTCAAGTCACTAAAAATTTAAGATACATTAAACTCATCAAGAAATGAATTCAACCTCGACGGTACAGGGATTTGCTCCCATTCTGAACAATTGACCTTCTTAACATATATTCTCAAGACGTTCTTCAAACATCCGCACAACACCAATATGAAAATTATAGTCAGTCAGTCAGTTTCAGCACGTGCAAATGTCAATCTATGAGGAACAAGGAGTAATGCATGCTTTGCAGAACCGATTTGATGCTTGGTTTTTTCAACATGTCAAAACTGAAATTACTTGCGAACAAAAAAGAAAATAAAAACAAAACATGAGATGCCCAATCAGAATTTTCTCTTGTTCTAGATCATTGGCCAGGCTCGATCTTTGCCTAACTACTCGACAGTTTTTGTTTAAAAAAGAAGTTCAATTTGTTCAAGTGTCAATTTGGCACCTTTTCCCACAATTTACTAGGCTCAAGTTTTATTTTCCTCCATGATGCATCTGACTTTTACTAACATAGAGTTTGAGGTTGTGTTGTGCAATAGCCATGATCATTTTGTGATACCAACTGGTTCCGCTGGTTCACAAATCTCAGATCTATGCAAGTAATCATCAACAAAAATGCTTAGGAGAAAACTTCAGGAAGTTTTCAACGGGAAATTGAACTCCCATTTTATGAACATATTAGACAAAATCTAACCTTAAACCTGGATCACTGCTGCATGGCGTGAAAAACCACCCCTGCTTGCAACTGTATCCAGAATAAATTAACTACAGTCAAAAGTTCAGCCACATTTTAATTGCCAGAGGAGTGGGAAACTTTTACGTAGCCAACTAGTTTACACAAAATAAAGAATAAATTACTTGTATATGATCGTTGTAAAAATATCATGGTGATAACCAGACTATGCAGCACCAAGACTAGGTGCAAAACATATGGAAGTATGACATAAAAAAAAAGTAAACGCTGCAAACGATAACACGATTAAAAGTGGTGTACTCAAATTGTAGCTTCTAGATCAAAATACTCTTAAAATATTGAATTTTTCAAAGCAGGTTTTCCAATCAACAAAATGCGAGACATTATTTTATTGTCAAAATGTCCATCTAAGTTACTACACAGCTCAATCTTGTTGTCACGCAACGTGTCCTAATCCCAAAGCCTTGTGGAAACCTCTAGAGAATTATAGACAGCATATCAGAATGGACAGAAAAAACATTAAAAAAATTACTTTATGATGCTCAAAATCTCAGAAATGCATTCCTCCAAATTTCATCGATGCATTCCTCCTAAACTTAATCTATACTACAAAGTGAAATCTGTATGATTCGCCATATTAAATCAAACATTTTCGTTCGACTCAAAAAATTTATGAGAGTACGGCTTTCATAATCCCAATACATGGAGAGAAGTAAACGAATTAAACCTCATACCGCTTAATGCTAAGAAGAGGGAGAGAAATTATTGATTAATATTGGACATTGGACGAGTAATTCACACCTTGTTTGAAATAGGACCCTGAGCAAGGTAAGGTTTTTCATTGCGTAAAAAACCATAGGCAACCTGGGCATCCATACCTGATGACACAAAAACAGAGTTATTCTCAGCCAAAACTGCATGGCACAGCCCAAGAGAGGACATTAAACAGAAACAAAATGCATACCTAAGCTAAAGTAATTATAAAAGACTCCCTGATAACTGGAAACCCTTTCAGGTAACTCCTCCTCAACTTGTAATTCCTGTATAATCAACAACTTGAAATGGTAACATGTAGGCATAAAAAAAAGGCAAGATTATAATCTTCAGTCAGAGATGATGAAGAAAATAAATTAGTAACATTATTGCTGACTAAATTAGAAACCAATACCATGATGTAATTTCCATGCTATTAGCAGATCAAATAATGGAGTGACACACCAGTACAGTGCGATTGAAAGCAGAAACCATACTTAAAATTTCTAACTATAAGTTGATTCTTTTCCTCTTAGTACAAGATAATCCACAGTCGCCCATCTAATAGAAGTTCCCAGATACACTTTTCTGTAACAACGCATTCAACATAAAACAGAATTTTGAACAAAGAGAACCAAAAAAAAGATAGAGAAAAGTTGAGTGGAACTAAGATGTAAGTTCAGCACTATAAAAGGCACATTGTACCGCAAAGTGTCACTACTGATAATGAATTCAATTACCAACCACCATTGTTTTTAAAAAAAAGTGACACGCAAACTTCACGAAGAATAATGGCTTCCAACGATTTTTTTTGAGAATCTTCCATTTTTACAAAACAATGAGACACACAAACTTCAAGCATTATAATGGTTTTCAGGGAATAAAGAACTCACCAACTGTTCAACTTGATTGGGTATTGTCATGCGTCGGCAAATTATAATAAGAGCTAATGTAAAATATATTAAAAAAGAAAGGGACAATTGACAAAGCTAAGAAACTTAGGTGGTCTCACAAATTCATTTAAGCAAGAATATGAATGTTTACCATATTATGATTCCGAATCCACTCTTTCAACAAAAGCATTATGTGAACCCGGAAGCTTATCCGTTAATCCAAGTTGATATTTTCCATAACATTTTATGCCTTGAGATTTCAAACAAAATTTAGTGATTATATGTCCAATTTCATAAGATCAGGGGGCAATGAAAGTGATAGTTGCCTTATGTATACAAATACTTGCAACATAATTTTTTTTTAATGAAATTACTTCAATTAATAAGGTAAAAAAAGTAATTATACAACTACACTAGACATCTCCAGGTGATGATACAACCCAAAAAATCACACCTAATCATACAAACTATTTAAACTACAATTAAGGTACATCAATAGAAATTGGAAAACATCGAAGTAAGAGGATTTTGATCTTCTTAATTGTTGCGTTAATATCTAGTTTCTCCTTTTCAAACATGATTCTGTTTCTTGCATTCCGGACATGGTAAACCGTAGCTGCAAGAGCCGAGCATCTCATCTTTGCCAACGTCGAGCTCCCTCGATACACACCTCTAAATGCCTTGAGTAACGCTGATTTTGAACTCATAATTTTTCCATGCCAAGCCAGTGACGAATTCCATTCCAAATACGGGCAGAAATCGGGCACATGAAGAACAGATGCGCCATGTTTTCATCCGCAACATTACACAACACACAATGTTTTCCCTCCACAAACTCGAGCCTATTGTTAGGAATCTATCGTGTGCAAACATCCATGATGTGAATCGATGTTTAGGTAGTATACATGATTTTGCTAGGAGTGGTTTCCATGGCCATAATCCCACACTCCCAATAAAAAAACTGTACGCACCACCCATCCCACCATTACCACGAAACCTTGTAATGCGCTGATAGGAGCTTCCACCGAGCCCTGTTTCTGAACCATCTCGTCTCGAATGCAAAGTAGTCGCTTGATAAGAGGAGATTCATCCTTGTGCCAATCCCAAAACCAGACATTCCCAAACTTATTATACACGTGATTCACCCACTTGATCCACATGCTATCTTGTTGGAATTTTTTTGGGGCCATAAATGTAATTATAAATGTTTATATGTCATCAATCAAATAAGTCATAAACTTATGTAGCCTAATTTAGAATAAGAATTCACTTGAGGACTTAAATGTCATGATATTATTGTGTGGATACCATATATAATATTTCTGATTTGTTGAGGGGCCAAATTAGAAATAGTAAAACTTATTTAATTATAAATAAGGGTTATGTTCCCAATCTGCATATAACGTTTCAAGTTTTTTGTATCTCATATACAAAACTCTCTGGCTTAAAGGAAATCTGCAGATTGAAGATCATTTTCCAATAATCGTCTACAAGTCATAGGATTCCAGAACGCTTCCGCAATTCTGATTATTATTTGAGTGATTTCTTTAGAATTGGATAGAATTTATGGATTTTTTTTTGTGTCGAGATTCGGAATCCAATTGGTTTCATCAATTGGTATCAGAGCACTCTATTCAAAATTCTTAAGAAACTATCTTGCCTTCATTAATTGTTTCGATTTCACTCCAGTCGATTATGATTAAGAAATTTTTCAGAAGTTTTTTTTGTCATATCCATGATTGTTCGTCGGCCGATTAGAAGTTTAAGATTATAATTTTTTGTTGTTTGTTAAATTATGTTTAATCTGCCGTAATCTTGTGGGCTATACAAAATTGTCGTTTTTTTCCGTTTTTTTATTTCCCTTCCAAATCAAAACAAACAAGTGAAAACTTTTCCAAATCCTTATATAAAGGGCAAGGTTATTATTTAAAATAATGACAATATTTTTTATATATGTGTCATTTATTTTTGCCACAGTTTTATGTTTGATTTCATTAAATTTAATCATTTAGTTTATCATAATGTATTAATTTTTTTTAAAAAAAATAAATTTCATACGTCTATTAATATCTAATATTTCAAATTAAAGTAAATTTAAATTATATGTCGCCAAAGTGACCGCTGTTAATTTAAATTTATTTATTTTTATTTGAGATATTAGGATATTATTAAGGTTTTAAATAAAGTGAAAATGAGTATATTTATGTGAGTGTTGATCGGCCCAAAGGAAGATTTATACTTGATAAAATGATTCATTTCTCGTGAAAATGAACATGTAACAATTACAAGATTTTACTTGTTTATTTTATGAAAATAAGAAATCTATCCAAAGATAGATTTCTTGTTTGTCATGTATTATTGTTAATGTTTGATTATTGAGTGGGTCTCATGTGAGACCATCTCACTGGTCATAATCTGTGAGACGGGTCAACCCTACCCATATTCACAATAAAAATTAATACTCTTAGCATAAAAAATAATATTTTTTAATGGGTAACCCAAATAAGAGATCCGTCTCACAAATACGACCCGTGAGACCATCTCACACAAGTTTTTGTCTTGATTATTACCACAAGAGTACCACTTGCAAATGATATTATTGTCCAAAGACTTGGTATTGATATTGCACTAGGTATCTTGAGATGAGATTTGCCATTTATTTTAATTTGTTGAGATGTGCATGTTATTTATGTTATTATTTTTTATGTTCTCTTTTCAGCAAAAGTTGCTACTATATCTGCTAATCTAAGTTCAGTGTCGATCCTTAATGAGACAAATTTTAAGGATTGGAAGGAGAACGTTCTTATTGTTCTTGGCTGCATGTATCTAGATCTTGCGATCAGAACAGAGCAACCTACGCTCTTACGGATTCTAGTTCCTCTGAACAGAGGGCTGGATATGAGAAATGGGAACGCTCTAACCGCATGAGTTTTATGATCATCAAGCGTGGCATACATGAGGCTTTTAGGGGTGCGGTGTCCGACAATGTCACCAAAGCTAAGGATTATCTCGATGAGATTGAGAAGCGCTTTGCCAAAAGCGATAAGGCGGAAACAAGCACGATTCTGAAGAGCTTGATTTCCATGAAGTATAAAGGCAAGAGAAATATCCGAGGATATATTATGGAAATATCTCACCTTGCATCGCAATTGAAGGCACTAAATCTTGAATTGTCAGAAGACATGCTTGTTCATTTAGTGCTGATTTCTCTTCCAAACCAATTTAGTCAGTTCAAAATCAGTTATAACTGTCAAAAGGAGAAATGGTCTCTTAATGAGCTCATTACTTATTGTGTTCAAGAGGAAGAGAGATTGAAGCAAGACAAGACTGAAAGTACCCATTATGCAAGCACCTCTAAAGATAAGGGCAAGAAAACAATGAACGAGGCTGCTAAAAGGTCCATATGCAAAGAAGAACAAGCAAGATAATGACAAGAAAGGTTGTTTCTTCTGTGATAAAGATGATCATGTCAAGAAAGATTGTCCTAAGTACCATGCATAGTGTGCAAAGAAAGGTACATTTTCAAGTTTGGTATGTTCTGAAGTAAATTTAGTTTCAGTACCAAGAAACACTTGGTGGTTAGATTCCGGTGCTATTACTAATATAAGTGTTTCAATGCAGGGTTGCCTGGGCTGCCGAAAGCCAAATGATGCTGAAAGATGCATTTATGTAGGTGATGGCAAGTCAGTCGAAGTGGAAGCAATAGGGAATTTCAGATTGTTGTCAAGTACTCGTTACTATTTAGACTTAATAGATACTTTTGTTGTACTGTCATTTAGACGGAATTTGGTTTCTGTTTCTAGTTTGGACAAATATGGTTATTGTTGTTCTTTTGGAAACAATATGTTTAAGTTATCTATTAACTCTAATGTTGTTGGAACTGGTTCATTTATAATTTATGACAATTTATATATGCTCTGCTCTGATACCAATTGAAGAAATCGATTGTATTTCATATAGATTTCTTGTTTGTCATACATTATTGTTAATGTTTGATTATTGCAGCAAGAGTACCACTTGCATATAATATTATGTCCAATGATTTAATATTGATATTGCACTAAGTATCTTGAGATGAGATTTTCCATTTATTTTAATTTGTTGAGATGAGCATGTTATTTATGTTATTATTTTTTATGTTCATTTTTCTGCAAAAGTTGCTACTATATCTGCTAATCTAAGTTCAGTGCCGATCCTTAATGGAACAAATTTTAAGGATTGGAAGGAGAACATCTTATTGTTCTTGGCTGCATGGATCTAGATCTTGCGATCAGGACAGAGCAACCTACCACTTTTACGGATTCTAGTTCCTCTGAACAAAGAGCTATATGTGAGAGGTGAGATCGCTCTAACCCCACGAGTCTTATGATCATCAAACGCGGCATACCTGAGGCTTTTAGAGGTGCGGTGTCCGACAAAGTCACCAAAGCTAAAGAATATCTTAATGAAATTGAAAAGCGCTTTGCCAAAAGCGATAAGGCGGAAACAAGCACGATTCTGAAGAGCTTGATTTCCATGAAGTATAAAGGCAAGGGAAATATCCGAGAATATATTATGGAAATGTCCCACCTTGCATCGCAGTTGAAGGCACTTAATCTTGAATTGTCGGAAGACGTGCTTGTTCATTTAGTGCTGATTTCTCTTCCAAATCAATTTAGTCAGTTCAAAATCAGTTATAACTGTCAAAAGGAGAAATGGTCTCTTAATGAGCTCATTTCTTATTGTGTTCAAGAGGAATAGAGATTGAAGCAAGACAAGACTAAAAGTGCCCGTTATGCAAGC
The DNA here is from genome assembly GCF_022965805.1 of Primulina eburnea. Lineage (NCBI taxonomy): Eukaryota > Viridiplantae > Streptophyta > Magnoliopsida > Lamiales > Gesneriaceae > Primulina > Primulina eburnea. Next base: position 8,599,802 of record NC_133103.1, read on the forward strand.
ACTTCTAAAGATAAGGGCAAGAAAAAAATGAACGAGGCTGCTAAAGATCCATATGCAAAGAAGAACAAGCAAGATAATGACAAGAAAGGTTGTTTCCTCTGTGATAAGGATGATTATGTCAAGAAAGATTGTCCTAAGTACCATGCATGGCGTGCAAAGAAAGGTACAATTTCAAGTTTGGTATGTTCTGAAGTAAATTTAGCTTCAGGACCAAGAAACACTTGGTGGTTAGATTCTGGTGCTACTATTAATATAAGTGTTTCAATGCAGGGTTGCCTGAGCTGCCGAAAACCAAATGATGCTGAAAGATGCATTTATGTAGGTGATGGCAAGTCGGTCGAAGTGGAAGCAATAGGGCATTTTAGGTTGTTGAAATTAGGATATTGTTGTTCATTTGGAAACAATATGTTTAGGTTATCTATTAATTCTAATATTGTTGGAACTGGTTCACTTATAATTTATGACAGTCTATATATGCTTGATACAAACGTTTCTTATATTGAAACCCTAAATGTGGAATCACGTGGTACTAAGCGTGTAACGAACCGTACTTTCACTACTTAAAATTTGCGGAAAAATTAAAAATTTTCTTAAATAAAAACATTCATACGGTCGTCACTCAACATTCATAAAAAATAAATCCCACAATCATCCATTACCAATAAAATTTTGCTAAAAGAAACTGTCTCACGTTCAAATCAAAACATCAGAGTAATTTAAAAAATTTGCATAAACATAAACTTGCGGTCCTCGGGTTTAGCCTGCCACTCAGCCCAAGCCTGCCCCTTGGTCATCACCTCCTGCCTCCTCAACATAGTCACCTGCATCGATCAAGTCTAGTGAGTCTAAAGACTCAACACGTATAAACTGGAATAACGAGTACTACATAATAAGGTCGCATGCAACTTTAAAATAGGACATACATAATTTGAAACTTGAACTTGCGCATTAAAACTTGAACATACGTACATACATACTTCGACGTGCCATAACTTAAACTTTCATAAACATACTGCATACGTAAACATACATAACTTCATCATTTTGCGTAGAGGATGTTTCAAAGCAAGTGACCCATAACATAATAAATGCCTGATCAGACAAACCACAGTACTGGGCTGACAGGGACGTATCCACTGCCGCATACATAAGATCCCTGTTCATAATTTAACAGGCCAGTTGATCCACGTTCATAATTTAACGCTTCACAACCACGATCTAACCCGTTCATAATTTAACGGGCGGATTGGTCCCCGTTCATAATTTAACGCTTTCCAATCCTAACATAATTTGGTCACAAGACATTTAGCATACCTCAAAACTAAAAAAAATGTTTTCTTGCACGTCAACATACTTACTTGGCGTTGAGGGATTCGTTGGACTTCGACTGGGGCCGTTGCTGCAACTTACTAACGTGAATTTCATACTTAACTTGCATTGCTTAGACATAGAAAACACATGCTTACCCTCAAGCTCAATCATACCTTAGGACCTTCTACGATTTGCCACGACACGCCCTTAATAATCCTTGCACTAACCCATAACATCAAACTTAAAATGAACTTACAAATATTTCCCAAAACAAGGGTACACGGACCCCGTGTTTGGGTCCGGGAGAGGGTCCGTGTACATACTGCCTAGAGTGTGTCGGGAAACGGAAGGGGCATGGACCCCGTGCTCGGGTCCGGATGGGGGTCCGTGTAGACTCTGGAAGAAGACATTGAAAGGAAGCAAAGGCACGGACCCCGTGTCAGGGTCCGGGTAAGGGTCCGTGTAGATACTGGAAAAAAAACACTAAGTGAAACCCAAAGGCACGGACCCCGTGCCCTCATCCGTGTAGGGGTCCGTGTAGATACTGGAAAAAGACGCCGAGAAGACAACAAAGGCACGGACCCCGTGTCAGGGTCCGTGTACAGGTCCGTGCACCCACTGTAATCGCGAACTTACGAAAATTCTGAACACCTAATATTCATCCTTCTAGACTCGGTTATACGGACCATGCACCGACACCTCGAGACTCATCCTAGCATACCGCAACATAAAACCCAAATTGTACAAACGTTTCAAGACAACAGTGTTCGCTCTACGACACACACGACCCAAAATATGGCAATTGACATCAAACTGTTTCCTACGACTTCTAGTTAGCTCGAGTGCCTATCGACATGAAACGTAACCTCAAAAAAAACACTCTTAACATCATTACTAACATACCCGTACGCAGCAACAATCGCCCGTCGATTTCCAACGAAGCCTGCAACTTAAAACTTCAAGAAACGTATCAATAACATAATTTTCTGAAAATTTCAGTTTGCGCAGTCGCACGGAAAATATCATAACTCACTCATTTTTCGTCCAAAAATTTCGAATCATATATCAAATCGAAGGTATCGAAAATTTCTACGTTTTTGCCGTTGAAAGTTTTCCCAAAATATGAACAGAAAAATCGCAGTTTTGACATGAACAGTAAAAACGAGTTTCAGATCTAAAAATTTTCCTTCGAAATCGATCCGATTCATGATCCGCTCAAACTACTATCATCATACATAACTTTTACGCATAAAAACAATGCAATACAATATATGACTTGATCGACACAGCAAGAACAGATTATACGTGCCTTTTGATATTCAAAAATACCGTGACGACGATACCGAAGCGGAGAGGGATGCGAGGTTGATCCGGGACGAACGGGGCACTAAAATCCTCAAGGGAAACACACGAAAAGTTGCTGGAAATCGAAGAGGGAAGGGGCGGCTGCTCTAGCTTGAGGAACCCTAGGTTTCACTCTTTCAAAATAATAAAATTCTGAATGTGTGTGAGTGTGTGTGTGTATCGGTGTGTGTGTGTGTGTGTAAAAGTGTGAAAGTCGTGTAGTGTGTGTGTGGCTAGATTAGAGGATTAAAATATTGTTTAAAAATAATTTAACCAATAATTAAAAGTTAACCCACACTAGCTCATCACTTCCTTAGAAATAAAATACACACTAATTTCAAATAAACTCCTTAATTCAAATAACACACACAAAAATGCTAATTTTAAAAGTTTCAAACTCTACAATTCCTAAATACATAAATAAGGCTTTTAAAATACTAAAAACTTAATAAATTATTTAAAATGCCCCACTCTTGACTTAAAATAAAATACCACACTTAATTTGCTAAAAATCGTCACCGGTCTTTTCCTCGATCCCGCCTCGAATAATCGCCTGAAACATGAAACTCGAAAAGTATTTTAACGTGCACCAATTAAACATAAATATTAAAATAATGCAAATTCTTAAATCGTGAATTAAAACCCAAATCAATGAATTAAGCATGCATGAAAACCATTTAATAAAATACATAAGGAATTTAATAACTTGCACGCACGTGGTTCATGTGAATCTCAAATTTCGGGACGTCACAATCTATCCCCCTTAATTTGAATTTCGTCCCTGAAATTCGCTTATCCTCGATAATCCAAAAGTTAGATTCTTAATTCTAGTATCCCAACAATCCACGCTACCGCTGCGCTACTCTGATAAATTAAGCTTTATGTTGTCCTTACGTCTCTTCAATCCTAATTAAATTGCCTACCAAAAACCTCGTTTGTGAAATACAACTTAAACGGCTTATGGTAACTTAGTTTACTTTACTACGACCTCGAATTCTGACTTTTCTCGTCGTTCCCAATATTAGAAATGGAGGTTAAAACTTATCGTATCTTACCTTCTTTATACTATACCTGTAATGTCAACGACCTATTACATTAGCATTTATGCAGTTCAACTTAAGAACTCTTAGCACCAAAGGTTACTGATCAACTTCTATCCGCGGCAATACACTTAAAAGATACACCTTATCTTAACTCCATATGTTAATATTGGCCTACAATCCCTGAATCGAATATTTACCTTACGATACAAACTTACATAACTTAGCTATTTACGAGTACGTCCCAAATATAAAATTGTTGCCAACCTTTAATTTCGAGTAACATAAATCCGTAAAACCCCAAAATATATAATATCGATCCTCTCCTTAAATAAGAAAAACTTTCTAGCATCAATCACAAGCTTAAACTATTTTCTTCACGATTACAATATAGTTAAAGCCTAAGACACTTGAGCCTTCCTCATTGAAACAAATGTCGCATTCTTAAGTATCCTCAATGCTTAATTAATCCTAGCGTATAAAACTTAATAAGTTATCCCATATTAGCTTTAGACTAACTCTAATAAATCAAATTCACTTATAAACCATAGAATTCTAGAATCCCTATATCAAGCTTGTAGATTTCTTACTCAATAAAAATCTTAATATTCCTTTATTGATAACTTATGTTGAACACCAATAATTCCCTTTGTTTTTATTTCACCCAAAAATTCCGTATGAGCAAATATCCCATAAATTTGAAATTCAACCTTACGCAGTCCAAATAGTTTTGGATAACATAATTCCAATACACATATTCACTTATTCTCAAGTTTCTTAATAACCTACAAAAATTCCCAAGACAAGATGTCTACCTCAATTCTTACATGCGTCGTCTATTAAATAACCTAATCATCAACCATACCCAACCTTCTAGAAAATCAAATTCCAACAAAAGTACAAGCTTAACTGTTACAATCATGACTAAAACTTATGACACATCGACTTAAGTTCCCAAAATTTTTTTTTTTTTTTTTTCGCTAACTCAATGTCTACTCTTATAACTTAGCTAAACGATCAACTTTACCTCAAATCGTTATCACCCTGAATTTTAAATTTGCCGCAACATTAATTTCGCTAGCGCTTAACTTTTCGAGCCCAATGTCGATTCATCTTACAATCCCCTTGATTACCATTTCTTATAATATTATAACCCAGATACTTCAAGGTTCTAATAATTCCTTTGAGCTTAAATCCTCGAGAATTCCTTTCATTTAAACCATTCAGTTATCACTTACCGCTAAACTAGTTCTCTCAATTTCTTAAAATTGTAGCATAAATTCTTAATTTCCTCGAAAATTTTATCCAATTGTCCTAAAGTACAAAAAATTTACAATTACCCATAAGTTGTTGGTGTTCCTAATTCCATCTTATAGATTTCTCGTAACACAAAGTTCAATAATTTTAAGCTTATTAAACCCAAAATCAATTCCATAACCTCGAAAAACTACTGATCTTACTCAAGTGTTCCTCAAAGTTCGAACTTAATCCTCAAAAATTTCGAAATTTGTAATTTGGTCCTTAAAGTCCTCAAAACTTATAATTTTGGCCCTACAACTCTTCTTATTCTGCATTTTAGGTCCCCATAAAATTTTCGATTTTAGCCTCATAAAATCTTAAAATCCTCGAAACTCGGAATTTAATCCCAAACGATAAATTCGAAACTAGTCCCTTAGGATTTTTATCTTTGCTCCTGAAACTATTGGTCATTACCACTAGGTCCTTAAAATTCTCAATTCGTGCAATTAAATCCTTAAATCCAGCTAGGGGGAGCATGCATCCTAAATAAATTCTATGCTTGTATACTTCCAAATATCGTCGTACTCTCAAATAAATAAATCCTTACATGGAGTTCTCAAAAAGCAACTCAGCTAGCAACCACAAACCATCAGTAATTTCTTAGAAAATCTACAAGTCCCAAAAGCATTCGTATTTGTCAAGTTTAACTTATTACCCCCAAGTATAACATCAGTACTACTAACCAAAAATTAATATAGACAAATCATTTCCACTTTTTCAGACGCCCAAAAGCAAAATTCTTGCTCATGTCCAATTCCACCGCACCAGCATGCAAGAAAATTAAATAATTTCTCATTTCATGTCGTAACATGCATAAAAGTTTTAAGGATCCAATCTCAATTCATAACGACAGATAAACCGGTACTCTAAAACGTATGTCATGTAAACATACAGTGGTTGCATTAAAATATGCACATGCTGAAATCATGACTTGAATTCTTAATACATGAAATAATTTAAAATTTTAAAACTTATAGACTTGAGGTGTGACTTCGTGAGCTTCTTGCGACTGGCAGTAGGCGTAACCCTTTACAAGAACACCGCTCTGATACCAACTGTAACGAACCGTACTTTCACTACTTAAAATTTGCGGAAAAATTAAAAATTTTCTTAAATAAAAACATTCATACGGTCGTCACTCAACATTCATAAAAAATAAATCCCACAATCATCCATTACCAATAAAATTTTGCTAAAAGAAACTGTCTCACGTTCAAATCAAAACATCAGAGTAATTTAAAAAAATTTGCATAAACATAAACTTGCGGTCCTCGGGTTTAGCCTGCCACTCAGCCCAAGCCTGCCCCTTGGTCATCACCTCCTGCCTCCTCAACATAGTCACCTGCATCGATCAAGTCTAGTGAGTCTAAAGACTCAACACGTATAAACTGGAATAACGAATACTACATAATAAGGTCGCATGCAACTTTAAAATAGGACATACATAATTTGAAACTTGAACTTGCGCATTAAAACTTGAACATACGTACATACATACTTCGACGTGCCATAACTTAAACTTTCATAAACATACTGCATACGTAAACATACATAACTTCATCATTTTGCGTAGAGGATGTTTCAAAGCAAGTGACCCATAACATAATAAATGCCTGATCAGACAAACCACAGTACTGGGCTGACAGGGACGTATCCACTGCCGCATACATAAGATCCCTGTTCATAATTTAACAGGCCAGTTGATCCACGTTCATAATTTAACGCTTCACAACCACGATCTAACCCGTTCATAATTTAACGGGCGGATTGGTCCCCGTTCATAATTTAACGCTTTCCAATCCTAACATAATTTGGTCACAAGACATTTAGCATACCTCAAAACTAAAAAAAATGTTTTCTTGCACGTCAACATACTTACTTGGCGTTGAGGGATTCGTTGGACTTCGACTGGGGCCGTTGCTGCAACTTACTAACGTGAATTTCATACTTAACTTGCATTGCTTAGACATAGAAAACACATGCTTACCCTCAAGCTCAATCATACCTTAGGACCTTCTACGATTTGCCACGACACGCCCTTAATAATCCTTGCACTAACCCATAACATCAAACTTAAAATGAACTTACAAATATTTCCCAAAACAAGGGTACACGGACCCCGTGTTTGGGTCCGGGAGAGGGTCCGTGTACATACTGCCTAGAGTGTGTCGGGAAACGGAAGGGGCACGGACCCCGTGCTCGGGTCCGGATGGGGGTCCGTGTAGACTCTGGAAGAAGACATTGAAAGGAAGCAAAGGCACGGACCCCGTGTCAGGGTCCGGGTAAGGGTCCGTGTAGATACTGGAAAAAAAACACTAAGTGAAACCCAAAGGCACGGACCCCGTGCCCTCATCCGTGTAGGGGTCCGTGTAGATACTGGAAAAAGACGCCGAGAAGACAACAAAGGCACGGACCCCGTGTCAGGGTCCGTGTACAGGTCCGTGCACCCACTGTAATCGCGAACTTACGAAAATTCTGAACACCTAATATTCATCCTTCTAGACTCGGTTATACGGACCATGCACCGACACCTCGAGACTCATCCTAGCATACCGCAACATAAAACCCAAATTGTACAAACGTTTCAAGACAACAGTGTTCGCTCTACGACACACACGACCCAAAATATGGCAATTGACATCAAACTGTTTCCTACGACTTCTAGTTAGCTCGAGTGCCTATCGACATGAAACGTAACCTCAAAAAAAACACTCTTAACATCATTACTAACATACCCGTACGCAGCAACAATCGCCCGTCGATTTCCAACGAAGCCTGCAACTTAAAACTTCAAGAAACGTATCAATAACATAATTTTCTGAAAATTTCAGTTTGCGCAGTCGCACGGAAAATATCATAACTCACTCATTTTTCGTCCAAAAATTTCGAATCATATATCAAATCGAAGGTATCGAAAATTTCTACGTTTTTGCCGTTGAAAGTTTTCCCAAAATATGAACAGAAAAATCGCAGTTTTGACATGAACAGTAAAAACGAGTTTCAGATCTAAAAATTTTCCTTCGAAATCGATCCGATTCATGATCCGCTCAAACTACTATCATCATACATAACTTTTACGCATAAAAACAATGCAATACAATATATGACTTGATCGACACAGCAAGAACAGATTATACGTGCCTTTTGATATTCAAAAATACCGTGACGACGATACCGAAGCGGAGAGGGATGCGAGGTTGATCCGGGACGAACGGGGCACTAAAATCCTCAAGGGAAACACACGAAAAGTTGCTGGAAATCGAAGAGGGAAGGGGCGGCTGCTCTAGCTTGAGGAACCCTAGGTTTCACTCTTTCAAAATAATAAAATTCTGAATGTGTGTGAGTGTGTGTGTGTATCGGTGTGTGTGTGTGTGTGTAAAAGTGTGAAAGTCGTGTAGTGTGTGTGTGGCTAGATTAGGGGATTAAAATATTTTTTAAAAATAATTTAACCAATAATTAAAAGTTAACCCACACTAGCTCATCACTTCCTTAGAAATAAAATACACACTAATTTCAAATAAACTCCTTAATTCAAATAACACACACAAAAATGCTAATTTTAAAAGTTTCAAACTCTACAATTCCTAAATACATAAATAAGGCTTTTAAAATACTAAAAACTTAATAAATTATTTAAAATGCCCCACTCTTGACTTAAAATAAAATACCACACTTAATTTGCTAAAAATCGTCACCGGTCTTTTCCTCGATCCCGCCTCGAATAATCGCCTGAAACATGAAACTCGAAAAGTATTTTAACGTGCACCAATTAAACATAAATATTAAAATAATGCAAATTCTTAAATCGTGAATTAAAACCCAAATCAATTAATTAAGCATGCATGAAAACCATTTAATAAAATACATAAGGAATTTAATAACTTGCACGCACGTGGTTCATGTGAATCTCAAATTTCGGGACGTCACAAAGCGTAAGTTTAATAATGAAAATTCTGGTGCATTATGGCACAAGTGATTAGGACACATATCTAGAAATAGAGTTGAACGACTTGTATAGATGAAATTTTGAACTCCATTGATTTTACAGATTTAAACAATTGTGTTGAATGCATCAAAGGCAAACATACCAAAAAAAAAGAAGATGCATATACAGCCACCAAAATATTGGAATTGATACATACTGATATTTTGTGGACCATTTCCAACACCTTCTTGGAATGATCAACAATATCTTGTATCATTCATTGATGATTACTTTAGATATGCATACGTATTTCTTATCCATGAAAAATCACAGACATTGGACGTTTTCAAGTCATTTAAGACTGAAGTCGAGAATCAACTCGACAAAAGAATTAAGAAAGTCAGATCTGATCATGGTGGTGAATACTACGGTAGAAATGACGGTTCAGGTGAACAACGTGCAGGGCCTTTTGCTCAAACAAATTTCACTATTTCTAATTTGGCCCCTCAACAAACCAAAAATATCATATATGGTATCCACACAATAATATCATGACAATTAAGACATTAAGTCAATTCTTATTCTAAATTAGACCACATCAATTAATGACTTATTTAATTGATGACATTAAACATTTATAATTACAATTATGGCCCTTAAAGTTCTAACAATGAAACCAATTTGATTTCAAATCTCGACACAGAAAAATCCATAAATTCTATTCAATTCTCAAGAAATGACTCAAATAATAATCAGAATTGCGGAAGCGTACCGGAATCCATGACTTGTAGATTATTATTGGAATGATCTTCAATCTTGCAGTTTTCTTCCAAAACCAAAGAGTTCAGTTGATGGGAAACAAAACAATATGAGGAGGAATTTGATCCAAATACTCTTCAAGAAGAAATGGTTCATATTCCTATGATTGGTACTGATAATGTTCAGGATTGTATTCCTTTCATTGATCAGGATAGGATACAAGAACAACAAGACATTGTCAATCAAGTTCCAATCGAACAAACTCAACAACCTCAAGAACCAATGTCTGAAGAACAAGTGTCTTTACGGAGGTCCTCTAGAGAAAGGAAGAGCGCTATTCCAGATGATTACATAGTGATACTCCAAGAACATGAGGAAAATGATGGTATGGTGGAGAATGATCCAATCAACGTTCGTCAAGCCATGCAAGATTCAAATTCTCAAACGTTGATTGGATGAGTGAGGAGTATAAGTCAATGCAAGACAATAACTTGTCCCATTACCAGAAGGTGTGAAACCCATTGGTTGTAAGTGGATTTTCAAAACCAAACGGGATTCAAAAGGTAATGTGGAAAGGTACAAAGCACGTCTTGTAGCTAAAGGCTATACTCAAAAGTATGGGATTGACTTTAAAGAGACCTTCTCTCCAGTTTCATCGAAGGACTCTTTCAGGACAATCATCGCATTTGTTGCACAATTTGATATGGTACTTCATCAGATGGATGTCAAGACAGCTTTTCTCAATGTAGACATTGAGGAAACAAAATATATGATGCAACCAGAACACTTTGTATTGGGAAATCCAAATAATATGGTTTGCAAACTTAAGAAGTCCATCTATGAGTTAAAGCAAGCTTCTCGTCAATGGTACCACAAGTTTCATCAAATAATTATCTCATTTGGTTTTGAGGTAAATGTAGTAGATGATTGTGCAAAATCTATGTCAAAAGATGTAACTCCTGCATAAAAGTAATCAAGGATCAAGACTAGCCTGCAAGACCTAGCAAGAAAAGTGATGATCATGCACAAGCATAAGTTCAGTGGGATTAAACATATATTCCTTGTTTTATATGTGGATGACATTTTGCTTGTCACAAATGATATCGGCATGTTGAACTATACCAAGAAATTTCTCTCTAGACATTTTGAAATGAAAAATCTTGGTAACACCTCATTTGTACTAGGAATCCAAATACATCGAAATCGTTCTCAAGGTATTCTTGGATTATCGCAAAAGATCTATAGCGATAAGGTACTTAAAAGATTTGGCATGCAAGATTGTAAGCCAGGTAATACCCCGGTAGCTAAAGGAGACAAGTTTAGTCTTAAACAATGCCCAAATGAAGCCTCGAGATTCAAGATATGCAAAAGATTCCCTATGCTTCGGCTATAGGAAGTCTTATGTATGCTCAAGTTCGTACACGTCCAGATATTACGTACATTGTTGGAGTGTTGGGCAGATATTTAAGCAACCCAGGAATGGATCACTGGAAAGCAGCAAAAAAAGTAATGAGATATCTAAAGAGAACTTGTGATTATATGCTCACATATACGAGGTCGAATAATCTTGAGATCATGGGATATTCGGACTTCGATTTTGCGGGATGCCAAGATAGCATGAGATCCACTTCAGGCTATGTATTTCTATTGGCTGGCGGAGCTATCTCTTGGAGAAGTGCCAAACAAGCACTAACAGCTTTTCTACCATGGCGGGCTGGCGGCTAAATTTATAGCATGTTATGAGGCATCTAATCATGCAATATGGCTGAAGAATTTTGTCACTGGGCTGCGTATTCTACAAGAGGTGGAAAGACCATTGAAATTGTTTTGTGACAATAGATCAGTTGTATTGTATTCCAACAATAATAGGAGCTCAACAAAATCGAAGCACATCGACATCAAGTTCCTTGTTGTGAAAGAAAGAGTACAAAGTGGACAAATTTCGATAGAACACATAGGCACAAACTCCATGATAGCAGACCCTTTTACGAAAGGTTTGCCACCCAATGTTTTCCATGAGCATACTACTCATATGGGTGTAATTCAGTTTGATGAAGTCTAGATCTAGTGTGAGTTTGTACTATATATATTTTATGTTTGGTTATGTTGTTCAAACTTATGTATTTGGATATTTTTTTATCAGAAATAAAGTTCATTGTTTACTTTACACTTTGTCTAACTGAAGTTAAGGTTTTTATCTCACTTTGGTAAAGAAAGAACAGTTGAAAACTGACATGATTATATCACTTTGCATGTAATTTTCATGCCACACATTCATGATTTATCTATGTCATTTGATTGTATTGATGTGAGTGACCATTGATGGTTCAATTGTGATAGATACAACAAAGACTGCATTGATCCTATGTCAATATAATTGATGGACGAGATTGTTTAAGAAGTCCTATGGTTATGATGACAAAAGTTTTGAGCTCGTTAAATTTAACACATTTATAAATTTACACATATAGCCCAGTGGGAGATTGTTGGAATTTTTTTGGGGCCATAAATGTAATTATAAATGTTTGTATGTCATGAATTAAATAAGTCATAAACTTACGTGGTCTAATTTAGAACAAGAACTGACTTGAGGACTTACATGTCATGATATTATTGTGTGGATACCCTGTATAATATTTCTGATTTGTTGAGGGGCCAAATTAGAAATAGTAAAACTTGTTTAATTATAAATAAGGGTTATGTTCTCAATCTGCATATAATGTTTCAAGTTTTTTGTATCCATCTACAAAACTCTCTGGCTTAAAGGAAATCTGCAGATTGAAGATCATCACCGAAAAATGACTGTAAATTCATGGATTCGGGTACGCTTCCGCAATTATGATTATTATATATGTTATTTCTTGAGAATTGAATAGTATTTGGGGATTGTGTGTTATGATATGAAATCCAATTGATTTCTTCATATCTTTCTTCACGTTCGCTTCCAAGTTCTTTCATCCCAGCCCCCATCCTCAATTGGTTTTCATAACATTTTCCAAGCAATCGGTGGGTGTTTTGTTGGCCACACAAAATTCCTGCCAAGGGCATAAACATGATGGATGATACTGGACCGTAGCGGAAGGATCGAAAGCCAAAAACAGTCCACACCCTACACAACTGATCTTATTAACTCCACCTTCCCTGAATATTAACGAATTCCGTGGCCAAGAAATGATCTTTGAGGCAATCACATCATCTCACAAGTTGACAGCTTACTCAGCTCCACTAGAAGACTGGAACCTTTGGTGGGATCGGAACTTCCAAATGACATACAAGTGAGAAAATAAAGAAAAACCAATGGTAAAAAAAGACTCATAGAAAGATTTGACTAATACTCCTGAAGGATCCTCATCTCAAATCCCCATCCCTCCGCACATGCAAGACCCAAGATGTAGAAGAAGAAGAGGAATAACCCTCCAACCGGATAAAATGATAAATGGACTTATTATTAATCGATGATAACTGAAATAAAATAGGATAAAAATCCTTTAAAAAAAATTCTCCCACCATCTATCCTCCCAAAACCTGACCTTATTGCCCCATCTTGTCATTGCCCTCATAACCTAATTGTTTCGTTTAAGTCAAAATAACTCAGTCAAATCAAAATAAAAGCCCAATAAAAAATGATTAAACTAACTTACGCCACAAACCTGGTCAAGGGGTGTTCTTTTGTGGCTTTTAGGGAATAAGGTATGTCCAAATCCTTCTTTGCTGGCATTGAAATTAAAACATGCCAACTGCACATTAAAGTATTCATCACATTCCAATGGCAATGCAGCTTAAAAAGAATAAAAAATTAAGATAGTATCATAATTATCAAGCCATGACATTTTTAATGCAGAAAAAGGATTCTTCGAAACAAAAATTAAATAATGATTTGTGGTGGCCATATGATTAAAGAAACTAAAAGGGGCATGGATGACATGTATAAGTCATTTTCACTTCAAGATAGAAATAAAAAATAATAATTATAACAAGTAGCTATGTGGCCGGGTTCACCTTCTTTTTGGAAAAATAGCACCTAGTTAGAAAGGATGCTACAAAAAAAAAAGTGAGTTTCATGTCCGTGAGACGGGTCAACCCTATCGATATTCGCAATAAAAAGTAATACTCTTAGCATAAAAAGTAATATTTTTCCATGGATAACCCAAATAAGAAATCCGTCTCACAAATATGACTCGTGAGACCGTCTCACACAAATTTTTGCCCCAAAAAAACCCACCTAATTAAGAACTGTTTTTAATACTCGGTCCGGTTTCAGCCGATCAAACATTCATCGTGATCCTTCAAATTATACGCATACCCTAAAAAAATTACGTCGTCATATTAAGATTAAGAACATAAAGGAGAGACCTTTAGTAATCATATGGACCCATTTTTCCTCACTGACTGATCTTTAATACCACATTACAAAACAAGTAGCAAGACACCTGATATATTGAGAAAAGACACACATCATTTGCATAATAAACCCAGTACACCTAAATGGTATATGAAATAACCTTGCTAAAAATCTGAAGAGAATTTAAATTTAACAAACTAAAATATTCACCAGTCCAAATGACCAATAGGACCATTAGCTATCTTGTCAAGAGTTCTTTTGATGGTCGATTTCCAATTAAAAGGGAATGACACGCCCTTTAAAGAACACTCAAATAATTGTTCAAAGAACATACCACACAGAATGAGAAGCAAATTTTTTAAAAGTAATCAGAAACTTACCCAGTTAAAACTCCTGGACAAATCATTTCCTGTCCCAAGTGTCTGTCTTCTCTCCAAGACAGCCAAGGACCCAACCAACAGTACCATGTCGCGTAGGGAGCCGGATGTACTGAGGAAACGTGGTCTTCTTCCTAAGCTCCTCCTTGGAGTACGCACGCCGGCCAGCGTGCAGCCGCGTATGGAGTCAATGACGAGCCGACCGAGCGGAGCCGACCTGGCTCGTGCAATCATAACTTAACAAAAAAATATGTCAAAAAACTAGTATATTAATACATTACACGGTCAAATTCTTTTAGTAATGCTATATTTTCTCAAGCAACTTCTTATTTAAAATCTGCAAATTTTTTTTAATTTACTAATGATATTCTTCATGTAATTTTTTGTTTTTTGGGAAAATTTCTAGCAATTATATAGTACATGTTGCATACACATAATTGGATTAATTAATATCCTCTCATGCTCCATGGATGTACCCTTAACACTTGAGCGTCAGAGGATCAACGCCAGACACTCTCCCGACCCCTTTCTAACAGTCTTCTTCGTAATTCAGGCTCGGGTAAATTTGAAACCTGTATCTGGACTAGTGTCATTTTCTAGAATCAGACCCTAAATTTTCACGTCATTTTCTAGAATCAGATCCTAAATTTTCAGTGATATCTTCCTCTTTAAAAAAATTGGATTTATATTTGAGTCAAACTACTATTCAAAATAATATGAAACTAATTTAAGCCAAATATTAATATATTAATATTTGCAAAGGTATCAATATATATATAAATCTTCCTCCTAATTAAGACTCAAATTTAATGATATAAAAAATTAAAATAAACAATTATACGAAACCAAATTTGTAATTTACCCTAATAAATATTGTGTGATACCATGTTTATATATAGAGTAAAAAAGATAGTAAATAAAAAAAATTTGTTGAAGGTGATCATTTCAAACTAATAATAGAGTCGTTCAAATGGATTGAGTTATTGATGATTCTTCATACCATTTTCAGAGAAAAATATACAGAACGGAAGCTCAATTAACATTCATCTCCGCCAAGAAAATTGTGACTACCATTCTCACAAACAATGTCATTATTCATAATATTTCATGTCTCACTGAAATATATGGTTGGTGAAAGAAACTTGATCACGGGTTTCCTCATCTTCATCATCTTCCTCTCGTCCATGCCGGTTAGCGCGATTATACAGATGATGAAAACCGGGCTCGAAACAAGTGGAGGTGGCAGTGGTCTCGCCGAAGTTGGGGCCGGCGAAAGTGTTGCCGAAGTTAATGAGATTGTTTGAAGCTGAAGAGGTGTTGGAATAAGCTGGCTGCTGCAGCATCGCGATGGGGACGTGGTGCTGCGGTGCTGCGGAGTTCTGGAACGCATTCGACGACGCGAGCTTGCTGTTAATCAACTGAGTCTGCACCATTGACAGCTCTGATTGAAGAGATGATACCTGCATGAGTAGATACATTTATTAACGTGACACCAAAAGGGGGAAAAAAAACTCAAGCTAGAGTAATTCATTATATGTTACAGAAAGATTTGAAATTCATCAGGCAATCGAAACCCATGATTCAGCATATATAAGATGATCAGCCAAGATATCAAGGCAATGTTTTGTCTCCGTAGTTCTTCAGAGATATTTTATTAGCATATTATATTTTTACTCAAAATATACTACTTTAATATAATAATTCAGAATAATTTTTTTCCCATTTTTTGTGCATAATTCTACATTTACAACAGCAATTTAATTTCTTCAAAGCAAACCCTTACTTTTAGTTTTTTTTAAGACAAGAAATGGTAGACAAAGTTCAAATATATATGTTGATGTATTTTTTGTCACGGTAAACTCACAAACACATTTAATTCTATACATTCATTTTGTATTTGGAGTAAGAAATTAGTACTGATTATAAGGTTGTATTTGAATTTTTTTAATTATTTGGATTAATAATAATCTGAAAGACTATATATATAAATACGAAACAACTGGTGCTTTAGCTAGCTCATCATATATTCTGTATAGTTTTGCTGATATAGAGTTCCAGAAAATTAAATAATCAAATTTTTTTTGAAACCTGTTGCTGCAGAGCCATAATAGTCGACACACAACCGTAAACGGGATCCGAGAGCCGGGCTTGAGCCTCGTAAGATATTGTAACCACCGCATCGTGTCGCCGGTTAGCCGGAATATGCAACAAAAGCTTCGACACATTGCTAGCCCCAAACACCTTGTGCACGGCAGCGAACCGAGCCGCACCCTGGTCCGACCCGAAATGAGGAGCAAAAACACAACCACCAACGCACTTCCTCCTCAAGAATTTGCAAGCGCCGCATGGCGCACCATGCTGCGCTGCTGCTTCCACGGCATCTGTGGCCTCGACTTGGCTTGTGGTGCCTCGTATCTTTTCCGAGCCTCTCCGTCGCCTCTCAAGCGCGCATTCGCTCTGTGGTTCGCGATCCATGCAGAAAGGGTAACTTGCAAAAGCTAAGGAAATTCGTTGGTTTGTATGGTTTTATATATAGGGGTTTAAAACATGAAGAAATGCACGTAACTCGCGTGAAAGGGGTTGGCAAGATTAGTGAAGCTTTTAGAGTTAGAAAGAGAGACGGAAAAGGTTACTTTGGTGTGTGAGTTCATGCATGCATGTGCAAAGAGAGTTTATAAAATTTGTTGCTTATTATAATATATATATATATATATATATATATTAATGATTATATAACTTTTCCATTTTTGTGTTGGAAATAATAATTTTTACTCATACTTTCACTTTTAAAAAAATCGCCGGAAGTTAAATTTCTACCGGAATATATAAACATAAAGAGAGCAATATAAAAAAACTTTAGAAAAAGAAACTAGGTCAAGATCTCCTGTGGAGACTATACAAGTAAAACATATAATAATAGCAAAAAAGAGAATTATTTTCAAAATACAAAATATAACTAATAAATTTTAAAACATAATATTATTATTATAGAGATAAAAATAATATTATTATTATAGAGATAAAAATCTTCAATTAATATAATAAAACCTAAAATAGAATTGAAACGTTGTTGTGTCGGAGGTTTAGGGTAGAAGATGGCTGTCTCTTGGGAAGGCACAAGATTTGTGGTGGCGCCCGAGGCGTGTGCAATGCAATGGTGGGAAGCAGACGTATTTAGTTGTCAAATCATGCGGGGAGATCACACCTTCCGTTCATAAGATGTACACCAAATTTCAATTGTCGACATTATTTTTATTATTTGAAAAAATTACAATTTTTGTTACGAATGTTTTGTCAATAGACGGTTTGGTTATTTATTTTCTTAAATTTAATATTAGTCATATATTTTTAATATTTTAATATTTTTTTATCGAAAGTTCTGATGTCATATTATATACATGAACACTGCAATGATATCATATGAAAAAGACTAAAATTGCCAAAAAAAATAAAATATCAAAATAATATTGAAATTTGATAAGAAAAAATTTTAAAATTATAAAGATACAAACATATAGAAGCCAATATTATTATTATGGAAACATTATTAATGAATATTAATTGATATAAATCATATGTACTTAAAAACTTGACATTTTAATGTCATATTTAAACTTTGATGTGTGTGGGAAAAGAATGGATCAAGTAATTTGAATACCATTAATATCTAACAAAATCCAATTAAACAAAGACGAGATACATGCACCCGACCCTAACTACCTTAGAACTAAAACATGTTGCGAGTTGATCACATTTTTATTCACCCTGGTCTGCTGCTCGTGCATTAAATTCGCGGTGTAAAACATGAATTACAGCTGCTGCTGACTCTCAGCTGCTTTAATAGCAACCACGTGAAAAAATAGTGTCAAGACGAGAAAAACAACCCGTCGAAAATGCAAATATTGTGAGCAAGCTGCAGCCAAGAAACAGAGGCCTGGAGCCGCATGCAGGTCTTTCATCGTAGTACCAGCAGTAGAATGATAACGAGAAGCGAGTTTATCCAGCTTATAGGGCACTTAGAACTGTTGTTTGTGATGCATAAAAGACATAGCACCTTCGTAGATCTTAAAAAGTGAGACCAAATCCCGTAAGGATAGGCAAGCTGGTTAACTTCATCGGGTAAATTTCCTATCAGACATAATAGCAAAAGTTTCAGACAACTCTTATACAAGCCCAAATGATTAAAAATCTGTATACTAAGTTGTGTTTTCAAACGTTTAAAGATAACAAATCATGGGATGCGTAAAAACAAATAAACGGAAGTTGACAGGATAATGCAATGCTGCTTCATACCTTTGTTCTCCATCAGAGGAAATTCCATCCATCAATGTTAAATAACAAAAATCCTTCTGTTATCATATTTATCCACTTTCGGCTTCTCCATTTACTACTGTGGTTTCATTCTTGCTGGAAATACTGATGGTAGGTTTGTAGCTGCTTTTCTTTGGCCTATTTCTGTCAGATTCAAGTTCATCTTTTGCCGAACTCACCAATTCCTTGACAAACTTATCCTCCATGAGGGTATTGGCCTCTACCGGCTTACTTTTGGAGGACCTCCTGACTTTAATATCAACACTCAATTCATTGGATGGTTCAGCATTTTCAACTTCCACGGCCCTCGTGACACTGTTTTGTTTACCCTTCTCGGTACTTTCTTCACTAATGTCAACAGTACGTTGCTTTGTGCCCATATTCTCAGTGTTAGAATCTGGAAGTAATGCACGCCGGCTCAACCGAAGTTGACCTT
The DNA here is from genome assembly GCF_022965805.1 of Primulina eburnea. Lineage (NCBI taxonomy): Eukaryota > Viridiplantae > Streptophyta > Magnoliopsida > Lamiales > Gesneriaceae > Primulina > Primulina eburnea. The sequence continues at coordinate 8,618,946 of NC_133103.1, forward strand.
TTCCATTGATCTGTAAAACATTACCATAGTAATTTGGGGTAGTACCGTGCAAAGGTGATTTAGTTACATTAGTAGAGTTAATAGCAGGTTAGCAACATAAAAACTGTCGCAGAAAATCAACCTCAATGAGCTTTACATCAATAGTATCTCCAACTTTGACAGCCTGTGACTCGTACTTAAATATGTTAGCATTGCGATGTTTAAGAATTATTTAAAGTACTTCAGTGCAGAATGCTTACATCTTCTGCCTTTGCCAACCAGCCTGTGGTCAATTCACTAATGTGACATAGTCCCTAAAGTATAAACATAAATAAAAATGATAATTACGCCATGATAGGCCAGAGGAATGACAAAAGTCCATAAAGTGCTATAAAAATAAATTATTAAATGATATTAGCACGCAGCACAAATGCTTTTTGAAAATTTGGACTACCTCTCGGCCAGGTGAAATCTCCACAAAAACTCCATATGGAGCAATAGATTTGATCTCGCAGTTCCTAAATACGAAATCAAAATCAGATACTCTGCTAGAAATTGGGAGACAGAGATAAAGATAATTTATAATATGCTTTTCAAACAAAAAACATTTTTGCAGACAAATTCAGTTTCTATGGTGATAGGAAACTCTTAATGCTCGATAACTACAAAATCCGCACAAAATGAATACTAAAATTCAGTTTATGTCACTATTCAGGAACTATGAACTCCCTCAAAATCCATAGACTCAGTTTATAGCCTCTCAAAGTAAGTCAATGTACCCCTATGGCCAGGAATTCCTCCCGAAATGAACAATGTACATTGTACAAGGCAGAAAAATAGAATGGAGACCTGTAAATGTCGCCAACAGTTGGAACCATAGTGAGGTTGCTAATAATGGCTTTAGACTTCTCCAAACTCAACGAATCTTTAGATGATATCTTAACCTGTCAGTGTGACATCCACATGTTACGCTTCATTATGGAAAAGAAACTAAGAATAACAATGAACAACGAGATGATAAGTTATCTTCTGACTAACAATTCCATTATCTTGAGTCTCTATAGACTCGACTCCAGTCTCCTCAATTATGCTTTTCACTTTTTTCCCACCTGAACCAATGATAAGGTTAACCCTATCTGGTTTCACCTGCATTGGCAGAAAAGTTACTGTAAATCCACATCTCAGTCCTGATAAAATAAACAAGATGGACATCAAGGTTGACAAACCTTCATAATATGAATTATAGGAGCATATTTGGAGAGTTTCTTCGAAGGAGGAGGAAAGCATTTTGACATCTCCGCTAAAGAAGAAACAGAAAGGAAAATGAGTGTCAGATTGAAGGTAAAAGATACGACCTAAAAATAACAGTACATTTTTCATTATTGGTGTATCTATTGGTTCCTTAAAAATGTAAGCAAAAAATTGACTTCTCACTTATTATCCTAGTTCGGTTCATCCAATTGCTTTCTAAAGTGTTAGTGGTTACTGTTAATTCCAATTTGGTTATCCAAGATTTTCAGGCACATACAGGTCAGATCTTATTTCATGGCAGTTGATAGCATGTTTCAATAATATACCAAGAATTTGCTTTCGACCCTCTCTCGCTTGCAGGAGAGCTTCTTTCATGACTGGTATAGTAATTCCTCCCACCTGCCATTACATATTTATAATGAACCCAGACTATTCAATAATGAAAACACGGAAACAGTAACAATAGTAGGACAAGATAGATCCTGAGTACATGTTAGCAAACTCAATTATATTAGTTGATAATACTATAATAGTCAACTCAAGTTTGAGAAAAAAGTAACACAATGAAAAACTGATTTGACCTTTATGTCCATCTGGAATGCAGTAACCCCATCTTCGTTTCCAGCAACCTGAAGCGCCAAATTATAATTTACTCAACACATGAGTCTAGCAACTTCAATCAATGCATGAGTGACAACACACAGCATGGAATTCCTCTAGACCAATGACGCAAAGGAAAACAGAACATATATGTGTAGAAGAACTAAGAGAGAAATCGAGAATATAATTAATATAAAAGATTCCTGGAAATTAGAGTAGCCACGACCTTGAAATCCATATCTCCTGAAGCATCTTCACCCCCTGTTATGTCAGAGAGGATAAGTGGAATACCATCTCCTCCAAACTCTTCAGTGTTCAGGACCATACCCATTGCTATTCCAGAAATCGAACTCTTGACTGGAACGCCAGCATCTTGTAAAGCTAAGCACCCCCCACACACAGAGGCCATACTGCCACAAGCAAATACTAGATATAAAAAATAATAATTAACTAATCATTACAGGATAACCTAATAACTTTATACATAGTAGTGGAGGATGCATGCTAGGCTTGGGAACAGGGGTGGGGCTGAAACTTCGTGTTGGTTCAAGGAATGGGTGGAAGGTGGTGGATGGTCCTAGGTCTGGAGAGAAGATGTCACACTGACTGGGGCAGGTTTAAGGGTATAGATTGGCAATGGTGAATAGGAATGGGGTTAGAGTTTTTGCGGTAGTGTTGGGTGGTTGTCGCGTGTAGGGACGAGTCATGAAAAGAGGTGGTGGCTGAGCAAAAGTGTACCGAATGGCTAGTATGGTTTCAATTTGGTATATAAGCAGGAAATTTAGTGGTGTTACCACATGATTTGACAAGTAGAGGAGGACAGAGGGCAAGGATTACTGATAGGTGCGGGGATAGCAGAGAATGGTAGTAAGGGAGCTATTTAGGAGATAGGATAGACATTATTAAAAAAAGGATATGCCTAATCGTATTCTTAATTTGTATGATGAATTCGTTCCCAGAATCATTGGGAAAATCCAAACCCATGGGAACGAGGCAAACAATAGGAGATTCCACATTTTTGGAATTAGCATTTCCTTGAAAGCAGCTTTTATGGAATCAAATATACTATCAATAAAGCATGGAATGACTCGAGAACATTATGTCTTTCAGCCTCACTTCTAAATAGCAAGCACCATCTGGTTTTAGGAGAAAAAATTTGAGGCATAAAGAGAAATACTCGGTCGCTAAACCGACAAGTGAGATGTGCTACCTTGAAGAGCCATTGCTTTCTGTTATGGTACTCTCAACACGAATAGTGTAAGGGAAGTGATCTTCTGAAGGTAATATAGGCTCCAGAGCTCTCTCCGCAAGCATTCCATGGCCAATCTCTCTTCTAGATGGTGCTCCTTGACGGCCAACTTCTCCAACACATGAGGGAGGAAAAGAGTACTACATGCAAAACGAATAGACACATAATTTTTCTTGGTTTTACTAACTAAAACCTTGGATTTTCAAGTCAGAATGACATTACAAAAAACATACAGCCCAACAGGCCAAATAGATGAGTCAACGCCAGTGAATCTAGAAATAACAGTGCCTGTGAATTAATATTCACTTAAGAGTGGAAGAAAATTGGAACATCTTTCTATGTAACATTGCTTTGAATCATAAGAATTGAGACAATTAGTAAAAAAGCGTGGAGATTCTAGATAATTGCCACATTTGCCTGTTATAAAATGTAATATGCTTTGATAGTTAGATTAATTTTGTTTAATTGATGTGTAATTGAAATAAATGAATTAAATGTCAAAGTAAAAACCCTCCACGTTAAAACTGTTTGTGCAGCACTTATTCAGTGAACAATTATAAAAAAGTTGCTTAGATCCTTAACATATGTTCACATCATCAATAAATTCATCTTCTTCTACTAGATTTCATGTGATCTTCAGATATGCAAATAGAATGACATGGTCAATAAGTAGAAAATTAACAACCATAATTAGGAAACAGCTCATCTTTAAAATTGAGAAAATACACATGGTTAGTGTATTGAAAAAGTTCCAATCTGCAAGACTGCAACTAACATGGATTTCTACCAGCAGCTAATATTACTGCTTCAACTAGAGAGACAAATTTTTTATCAAGTTTAACCTGAAGATAGAATCTCTTGAACTCATCTTCATCCACAAGGTTGTCTAGCCTCTGTGCCATTTGTTTATCACCAAGCGTAACAACAGCTAATGACTATAAAACAAGAACGAAAACACATCATAAACTTTCAAAATGAAAGGATGTAACAATTTATTGATAGGCTGGAACACTAATTCAATATTTCATGCATCTAAATTACCTATCAAGAACTAAGTGGAATCCCATATGACTCGATTAATTTTAGCATTTCCTGTGATCTATAATGTTTTCACTCGTCCTAATCTTTTTTATTAATTTTATTATTATGTGAAATAAATAAATTTGTAAGTAGAGAGTTTGAACTCAATGATTAACATTTCCTGTGATCTATAATGTTTTTACTCATCATAATAATTTTTATTAATTGTAATAGTATGCAATTACTTATTATTAGAATTTAAAAAAAACCTATTTTTTCCATGATCAAAACTTTTCAATCTCCAAAAACTAAAATAGCCTGCAGTCTAGTGTTCAATAAAAGGTTGAAGAAAATGAGAAGAATGTAAAAGAGCCATGCAAGTGTCAAATGCGGGTTTCTGCAGCAAACTAATATCACCAAACCTGTGTTTCGCCACGAGTAAAGAGAGCACTTCCATGAGCTCTAGGAAGCAATCCGCAACGTGAATTAATAAGCCGTAAATCCTCTGGTTTTCTGCCATCACTTCTTTTTCCTCCCTACGTAAAAGAGAGAGAAAAGATACAAGACTAAAAATCATGGAACAAGAAAAACAATTTATTCATCAGCAAAAAGGCAGCTATAATAATACGCACGTATCATTTATGTTATTGTAAACCAAAAAAACTTATACAATAATTTGAACACCAAGGAAACACATCTTCGCTTTTTCTATGCAAAATATTTGTCCGTTACCATACAACACTGAATGCTAATAAAAACTATGTCATGATATGATGCTAACATCATTGTGAAATATAAATAAAACCACAAGACTTAAGCAGGGAACAACAATTAAAAACATGATGATATATAGTCGGATAAGAGTGAGGATCCATCAAAGTAAAACTGCAAATTACAATTGAAATATTGAATTTTGTAGAGTCATCATTATCTGAGGGCAACACGCACAAGATTTACGCAATTCAAACATAAAGGTCACATGCCCATATCCCATAACAGTGTCTAGGGGCTAAAACTCTGTAAATTTCTATTAGGTTAAGATAAAACTGTCACATCTTTATGCATAAGAAAATATATTGAGATAAATATGATATGAAATTTTTCACATAACTAAATTACAAGTAACTCATTCAAAGATATATATTTTTATTAACTTTCCCACAGAAGCCAAACATGGATATCATAATTGAAGCGTTGAACTTAAAATGCAATAATGTCTTGACAAAAATCTTGCATGAAATTTTACCTCTTTTAATTTTTGATACAATTAAAACCTCTTTGTATAAGTAAAAATAAATTGAGTAGATATGATAAGAGCGTTAACTTAAAATGCAATATTGTCTTAACAAAATCTTGATTTATATTTTACCTCTTTTAATTTTGATATAATTAATATCTCTTTTGACAAAAATCTTGAATGATATTTGAACTCTTTATATTTTGATATAATTAATACCTTTTTATAAGTAAAAATTAATTGAGATAGATATGATAGGAATTTTCCCTTAGATAAATCACAATTAAATCATTCATAGATACATTGTAATGTAATAATTTAAATTTGGTTACAAAATATGTATGATTTCAAACATAAAAAAGCATATAGATTAAGATAATATATGCATAATAGGTAATCTTACCTCCACAATACACCTCCTCAAAAACTTGGATGAAACTTCTTTGAAAACAAGCTTCACATCTACCTCAGAGTAAAGCTAGAAGAGATGAATCGATGCAAACTATGTTAATTGTAACACCACCAATAGCACTTAAATTTTCAGGAAGAAATATGGAATTTAAATAAATGTTATGCTTTATCAAGATGCAAATGAGCAATCATCCGTAAAAAGAAAAATATGAAGGTTGCCTCCAAGGCCAACAATTACCAAGGGGGTGGGTTTTTTTGAGACTGGCTTGATATGAACATCACCTTCATCAACTTCACCGTCCACTACAAACTCTTCATCCTCTTCTTCGTCATCAAGCAAGTCCTGGACCACTTCACTAGTAACAACAGCTTCTGTTTTACTAACAAATCCCTTTTCTGTAAATATGCTCAACACCTTTGCTTCCAAAGATGATAACGCCTTCTTTCTAGGGATTTTGCTCTTAATTTGAAGAGCTTGAACTAATTCATCGCCTGCAATTTCCTGAATATATCAAAAATCACTGCGCCATTACTTAAGAGAATGGTGAGAATATAATAACTATTATAAATAGATTTAATCACTTAATATCCAGAGGTTAAAATAGTTCTATACAATGTTTTGCAAATTGGCAATACGAAGGAAACACCATGTTTAGAAAGCCAGTATTATTCAACCCTACACATTGTTTATCTACCAAACATCCATGAGACATGAACTCAGCAAATATAGTTTGAAACATGCTTACAACAAATGTGTAGACGTATCAAAACAAGTTATGCCTTACTGACTCAAATAATAAGCTCTCTCTTCCACTCAACAAATACTGGATTTTCCTCACTTAACTCTCAAACAAAGAAACCAAACTGTGTTGCAACTATCAAAATTTTAGTTGTTCTGCACTGTTCCTTGAAGTGTTCTCACAACTCACTGATTTTTTTATTATGGCATAAGTATACTCGCATTAAGATATATGGAGGAAAGTCTCATCAGTACCTCTGTACTTATATGTCCCAGTTTTGGATATGCAGACATCTCAAACCAAAAGGAATACAAAAAAAAAATACCAATATTAAGAAATAATATGTTGAAATAAAAGAACAACCACACAAAAGTTAAAATGACTTGATAATTTCTGTCATTAGCATATCCTAATTCCCACACACTGCAGTTAAAAGGACACTATAATACAAGATAAAAACATTGCGATGGGACAAATAAAAAAGCGATACTGATAACACTTGGCTCAATTTTTTTTTAAGATAATGGAGTTAGAATTTACAATGTGAAAAATCTAAAATAAATAACATCACAAGAGAAGATTAAGCATACTTCGACATACTCATACAGCTCAGGAGGGGGTAGTTTGATTGCGTCAAGCATTTTTGGTTTCCCGCACATCTTCACCAAGGTTTCCACCTCTTTGCAAATAGTCCGCACTGCATTCTGACATTGCAGGTAGTAAAAACTTCTAGTCACTCACGTAAAGCTTAATGAGACTTATGATTATTCTAAAAAGTTGAAGTGGATTAGATGACATCAAAAGTAGCTAGGTATGGTGAAAAACATTTTTTGACCAGCGGTGGACCAGAAATTGTCATGAAACACAAATACTCCTTCACACAGACATTCAAAATTTATTCGTGTGCTATTCCACGATTGAAGTGCAACGAATCAAAGCGTGGAATATAAGATAAGAAGCACAAAATCAAGGAACCTGTCCAAGTTCTACAGCTTGCAACAACTTCTCTTCTGGAAGGAAGTCGCAATAACCCTATGATCATCCATTAATAAAACAAAAAAGTGGTTAGAACATAATATCTCGGGAACACAGTACTTGAAATAACTTTATTATACCAAATATATGTGTTCTTTTATGCAGGGGGAAACCTGTTTAAACAAACTATTGAGGTATGCTTTTTACTTGAATTTATTGTCAGTCTGCTACTGTTTGGCAACAGGATGCAGTGAATATGTATTAACTACCATACTTTGATGCTGGTAGTGTTTAGTAAATAACCAAGAATCTAAGTGAACAAAATAGAGAGTATTTTTGGATCATTAATTTGGTAAATTAACTTTTTAGTGCTATATTTAAGACGGGAGACCTTGGGCAACCCAATTTATGAAGCTCACGTGCATCGGTAACTGTTTCCTAGGTATCGGGTGAGGGAACATAGTATAGACAACACCATATGATTACAGAACTCCGACATATTTGTTCCAATCGAACGAAAGGCAAACAAAATTTTACAAGCAAGCACAAGATTAATTAAACTTTTTGACCATATGTTTTGGATTTTTCCATAGAAACGTCAAACTATGTTTTCCCAGTCAGTTCCTGGATTTCTAGATATACTTTAAGCACAGATGGTCAAAATTTAAAAAATAACCTCTATCATAAATATTGCACTATCTGTCCCTGCTAGCATCAAGTCCAGCTTAGAGTTTTCTATCTCCTTGGTAGTTGGATTCACAACAAACTTGTCGTCAATAATACCAATTCGTACCCCAGCAATAGCTTTAGAATTTGGCACCTCTGAAAGAGCTCTGTCGTATTGGATTTTTTTAACATAAAAAATTAAAATCATAAATTAGATCAAATTGATTAACCTGATACAGTCAACTAGTAAAAAAGAAGCAAAAGAAATGGGCATACACTGCAATTCCAGCTGCTGTTATTGCCAAAGAATCTGGGGGGTGTAAACCATCATAACTTAATACCTGTCCCAGGGGATGATGAAAATTCAGAATGCATGAAACAATATTGTTGGTGCTGCACAATCATGAGCTGGTTAGGCATGGGTAGTTATTCCAACTAAAATTGACTCTAAGAACCTCACTTTAAAATCATGTGTGGCAACCACAAATTAAGAACTCAGTTGCACAAATTAAGAACTCAAATTACCTGCAAATGGAATATAAATATTTCCCCGAGATAAATCGGTACAAAATATCCCTAGCGAACTGTTAGTATTTCCCTAGCCTAAGCTAGTCATTACACTCAAAATGAAAATTAACATAATCCACAACCTACTCTCCCCATTCACATTTATATATCCTCCCCCTTTCTAGATACTTCTAATGTTTTATAATTCATGGGCTTGTTTTATCCTAGGCCCATTATACATAGGTATGTACATTATGTGACGTGGCTGACTCATATCACTCGTATTTAATCTAAAAAATCAATCAATTTCAGTAGGCTCAAACCGGTTGAGCACAGATTTTCTAATTATTATCTGAAGATATTAACAGCTGACACCTGCAACTCAGTCTAAACAATAAATCAATTTTCAAGATTTGCTAGTCATCTCATACAAAATCACAACAATTTATCAATCCTTTCATGTCCTCATATCTCATCCTTGATTTCCATCTTTGAAAATCTTTAAACGGTAAACTAAATTTAGGATTTCCATAACATTCATTCTATTAGAACAAGTAATTGAGAGAATGGCATTTTAAAGAAACATAGAAATGTACGGGAAAACAGTAGAGATGGTTATTTTCACTGATTCACTCGCTAAATCACAGGAAAATAAGTACCCAAGATAATATCTGTGTTTCATGATAAAATCCCTTGAGCATCGTTGGGCGAATAGGTCTATCTATGAGTCGGCAAATGAGAACCTGCAAGAAGAAACTACTTAATTCAAATGTCAGGTCAGTATAGACAATTTGGTAGAGAGGGAGACAAATACTTCCAAATGTTAATAAATACAGGAACACATTTATAGGCAATATTCACAACTGCAAAGTATCACATAACCGACCTTAAGCCCCATTAAAAAAATTAAAGAGTGATGTTGATTATATATGAAATGTTTGGTATTTGTTTATTCCAGCGGCATCAAAAGTTGAGCAACTATCTTCCCAATACATTAAATTTACTTGAAAATAGACAAAGCAAGAAGTTATACAATCACCTTCCATTATTTTAGAAAATCGGTGTACAAGGGACTGAATTTTTTATGCAAGAAACATAATCAGAAGTCGAACAAAGTCAATGAACAGCAAGCCAACTGGGAGACAATCGGTCAACCAAAAGAAATTAATGATGGGAGAACTAGCAGTCAATAAAAGTCCAAAACTGGAAGTGTCGAGAAATCGGGTGTTGGATCCTCAACAATTTCAATGTGGGAGTCCAATTGACCGAATCAGGAAGAGTATTCCAGAGCTCGATTTAAAAATCTAGGGTCGAAGCTCAACTAATGGTGTAGCAGTCAGTAAGTAACCCTGTTGGAAGCTCAAACTAAACTCTGAACAACTTAACGCGTCTAGCAGACAAAAGTTGGCAATCCGGATATGAACTGCTTCACAATGTAGTCTAAGACAACCTCAGTCGGAAGGCCGTCTGAAAGGAACAGGCAACCCGAACCCGGAGGTAATTGAAGCTGAACAGACCTTCCAGATTAAGAAGGCAGACCTAGGTGCAAAGTCATAAGAAGGCAGCTTAAATATAGATGACTAACGAGGACCAAAGTGGTGATGGATCAACTCTCTTTCTTGAATTAGGTTACTCTCTTTCTTGAATTAGGTTATTTTCATCAAAAACCAAAAAGAAAAAAATTGGCTTTTAGTTTTATGTTTTATTCCTAACATTTGAAATTCTATGGATGGTTTCAGCTTTGAAGTCCTCAAGAGTAATCATAATAGTTTTCAAAATAGAAAGGCAGCCAGAAAGAAGCCAAAAGATAAAAAATGTAAAGCCGTGGAATACTACTCACATGTAATAATACGAAAACTCAATGGGTTAATTTCCTCAGTTTTCTGGATTGTTCTGTATTTTTATTTTTTTGTATTTTCTTGAATTTGTACCCCTTTATGGTTGGTTCTTTGTCTATGTTCTCATTCCTCTTAAACTAAGTCAACATATTTCGTGATAACATTGATTTGACTAAGCTGACAGAATCCTGTACAGTCATAAAATTTAAATTAAATATGAAATTGTCCACGCCATAGTATCACAACAATAAAATTCCTTAGCAGGTTAAGAAAGTGGAAATACCTCACGATCCTTGGTCTTTCCCTCTCGTTTAAAAAATCCTCCACTGCACAGAGGCAGGTTTACAAAAACTTTATCCTCCATCACAGACTATCCATGGATTTCAAAGATTAGAAGGAACAAAAAACGTGCATATTTACCTGGTTCGACCAGCTGCCGAAAATTTTTCTTGATAATTTACCCAAAGAGGGAAAAAATCAGAAGGCTCACTAGGATCCTCAGCCACACAAACAGTTGTGTAGATGATCTACAAAAATTAAAGAAGGTATATTAAACAACATGCAGCTAAGACATTAATACATCTATCAACAGATAGGTTCAGCACCAACTTCACACTACCAAAGTTCTTATTTTACTCATATTAAATTGGCCAAACTGAGAGGCACATGCATTCGCATTTGAATGGACATTCTTTCATATTAACCAACAACATATATCACGTTTCTGGTCCAGGGGAATTCAAATAAATAATTCAGTAGAACTTAATTGGGATACACATATATTAAGTTCAAAACATACGGTTTCTCCATCTGTAACGGTAACAGCTCCACTAGCTTGTCTCCCCATATGACCGGTCTCAACAAATATCTGCAGAAAATGCAGAACAGCTTGAGGTGAAAATTCAACAGAAAATTTTATTAAACATCCGAATAACACAGCTAAAAAATTATGCTTGGGGACTAGTTAAGCAAAACAAAATAGACCACCAATTATTTGTGATCCATTTTAAACGCCATAGCTATCATGCTTCGTAAACAACCAAAATTATCCTGCCTGAAATCATAATAAGGAAAATATTTGAAACAAAAAAGTCACAAACCCAGCATTCTTTGAACAAATCATATTCAAGAAACAAAATTTAACTTTCGTTATTTACGATAGTTGTCTCCAGCCCATTAGAGGTCGACTTTCAATATGAAATGACACACAAAAATACCCCCACAAAAAAACAGAAATTAAATCAAATGCCTAACATGACGATCGCCGACTGGGATTTTGATGGAATAAGGAGCCGAGGGTTGCAGCGGTAACGGAGCCTCTTCAATGCGAGCATTATCTTCCGCCGTTAAAGAAGCTTCAATCCTTAATCGAGTAAACAATGTACTCGTCCACTTCCTGCCCCCGTTTCTTGATTTTCTCGTTCTGAAAATTCGAGATACGGAATTCGGCAACAAAATGGAAGCAAAATGACGATTAACCGAGGAATTAAAGCAATTCAAAGTAGAAAATTGAGAAAATATTGGAGCTTTCTTGGAAGTGGTCAACTTGGAATGAAAAGGTGGGGCGTGGAAGGTTGAATTGGGGCGTGCCGCAAGCATTTCTTCGCCTTCCCCGCAGTTCACCGTCACTGTGTGTGAAGTGTGTGTAGCATTTGCAGGCTTATCCACTGAGGAAAATGGAAGGAGGTGGAGGGTGGAATCGTTCGATGTCGCTCTGTAATGGGCCGATTGATCCTTTTTGGGCTTTGCAGCCCATATCTGGACTGCATGGCAAAGAGGAAATTATCCATTTTGGCCTTCCATCTAGCTTATTTTACATCATTTTTTTTCTGTTTATATATTATAAAAATAAATTAAAATTTCATATTATTATTTTCTTCCTTCTTGTTTTTGGCTAAATAATATATAATTCTTTAGAGGTTATAAATTAAAATTTTCTTTTACGGTTTTATGTTAAGTTATTTTCTAGGGTTTTTATGAAAACTCAACATTGCAGTCATCCTAGTAATTCAAATTCAAAGCCTCGTAATAATATCTAATTGATAATTAATATTTACACTTGAAAAATATTAAATATGTTTCATCTTCTTTACTCATTTTAATGCACAATATTTTTCCTTTTATAAAAAAAATAAAAATTTTAATAATAATACTTGTCAATAACATGCAGCGGTATATGTTAGGTGCAATAATTGTCCCTACTTAATAGAGCAATCAAAACGAATTGTTTGAATTGTTGTATGGTTAAAAAGATTTGATATGTATCGTTATCATCGGTTATATCTTTTGGAACTTAAATAACACTCTTTCGAGATTTTGTCTCACATCATCATTAAAACCAATTATCTTTGACGGTAATATCTACAATATGAACTCCTGGCTTTCGACACATAGCATTGATTTACTATACATGATGTATAGAAACAAAACACAATCTGTTAAAGACTCTATGAGGCACAACACACAATCCCAACTAGCTAGCTAGAACCATCGTTAAATCCAAGTCCCAAAAGCCACTGATTGAATAACAATTCAAGAACCCCAGCGTGCAAACAGTACAAAACACCAAACTACGGATATAACATCACATGAACGGTATCAATAGATGGAGTTCAGCCGATGATATATGATACCTCGGGAAGAACTTGGGCCATCTTCATACACTGATCGAGAAGGGAGAGCCCAGGAGGGACCGGGTGGAAGATTGGCCAAGGTAGAAAAAGTGTAGCTAAAACGAGAAGCACTTGCCATTCCAGTCACTTATAGCACTTTGGAGTCTTCACTGGTCAGACAAGGCAAGGTACCCGATGAGACTGAGTCAATACATCGTGGACCACGTCCACGGATAATAAAGGGACACGACATGGCCCACACCCTTGCGTCGTGGCCACAATCCAAGTAATTCAAGAAGAGCATCGACTTTGGTACCCTATAAATGACTCCAACAGAGGTAAGATCAAGGAGTTTAATGCATTCTCATAAACAATTCTAATACTCATTTTCTTGAGCAATATATTTTTCTTTGTATTAATATGTCACTGATTTGAGCGTCAGAGTGATCGCGCCAGAAACTCTTATAAAGTCTCACTAACATTTCTCTTATTTAAGTGTGCAGATCACCCAACCCGAGCTTATCATATCGGGTCAAGAGTACTTAGAGGGAATGACACATTACGGGCTCGGGAAGTTGCCCACCAACAGAGTTGGGGTCACCAGTTGCTTACAAGGAATGTCTACTATGTCCGGGAGATTGTCCACCTAACCTACTCAATCTAACTGGGTAGCACCATTACCTGGGCCACAAGTGCTTATAGGGAAAACCTACTCTGCCTGAGGTTGGCCAATCAGCTCATGCAATTTCCCCGGGCAGCATCACCATAGTAGGCCAGTAACCCGTTGTAAACCCAGCAGCTCACGAGGAGCAAAATATGTTGGATATGGTAAATGTTCGGGATTTTAATTTTAAGTTAATGGAAATCGGATAATATATGATATGGGCTTATGAACCAATTTATATGTTAAGCGGATGATGTAATTATAGTATGATGAATTTGTCTCATGCAGAAAAAATAAATTTAATATGAGTGAGCTTATATTGAGTTATATTTTATGAGAGTATAAAATTTGTTAGTCAAGAGTTCTTTTGCCCCCTCGTCCGTGCAGGAGGTACAAACCAAAAACCTGATTTTGTACTAAAAAATCTTGATTTGTGTGCGAGTACAAGTCAAATGCCTAATTAAACTAGACACTAATTCGAGTGTCTTCTCATGTGCCAACCGATGGAACGCCCATGTGCCTATAAATACCCGCCCAAGATCCACAATCAGAACACATGAAAACATTTGCCTCCTTCTCTGCATTTTGTTACCTCAATTTTATTTCGTGGTAAAGTTCAGGGCGCTGCTTCAATTCATCGATGTAGTAATTTGTTATGAGTTGTTATATGTTTACTCATTATATCATGAAAAACAATGTTTACGTTCAGTTCAGTTCAGTTCAATGTAATAATTTGTGTTAAGTTGATATATGTGTAATCATTTTATAATGAGAAACATCAATTCATTCAAAGCAATTATTAGATATGCAAATCCACTAAAAATATCACCAGCCTCGATTGGATTTCGATTTTTGTCCCTCCATCATATATATATATATATATATATATATATATATATATATATATGCACCATCCATGTCTTGTGCGATTTAATTCCGTATTTACATATATATTTCGACCAACAAAATATGTATTACTCATGTGGGCCCATATAAAAAAATGTGATTCGACGTGACAATTGAACCATTGATGAATATATGGCCATGACCGTACGGTCGAATAATAAATGCAAATATGCTCAATGTATCGAATTAATGTGCCTTTTCATAGGGCATAAGAAGACAAAATAAGAATGGGGCAACCTAGCTAGCCTGTAATGAAAATATGAAATGCAGCGTAAAATTCCCCACTTCACTTTCTAATGATATTAATTACGGAGAAATTGATAAGTCGATGTTTGTAGTTTTCGGACAGATTTGGGAGATCAAAAAATGGGGCTATATTCATAGTAGGTATCTGGATATGCCTTGCAACTCCCAACCGGTAAGTGGTCGCGTAAATTTAAGTGCTAGGACCGAAACAGGGCAACATTTAAATATAATATAGGTCTATGTCATAGTGATCAACTGGATAATTCTAACTTTCGTTTAGGATGATAGGCGCAACTTAGTGAAAGCGTCGTATATCTGATTGTCGAAGAGTTAAACTAGCTAGGTAGATATATTATATATACCGTGTGCTCCGAATCTCGAACGACATTCTGCTACAACACCTACGAGCACCTGAGGACACGGCTCAAACCATGTCAATCGCAACACTAACGGTACTTTGACCAAAAAAATTGTCCCTTAAATTATGCCATGCATCTTTTAAATCCTCTTACTTTTCATTCTTAGTTATTCTTATATATATATATATATATATATATATATATATATATATATATATATATATATTACATGATTTACCAACAGATTTGAAGATAATTATTTTTGTCGACCATGCATGTCCGCTGAAAAAACCCTTGGAGATATTATTGCTCTCAAATATATTATAAAATTGAAGCAAGACCAACTATTTACTCCCACAGATTATAGCTGAAGATTTTCAAATTCGAAGCTTGCCAAACTGAATGTATTTAATACATATTTACTAGGGTTGGCCCCAAAACCATCTTACACAAGGATTCTGAATTATATCGCACAAAAAAAATTTATATATACATACATATATATGTAAATATTTCAGTTTACAATGATGATTCTGAAACGTGTATGATTATATAAATATTCCTTGGAAAGATACAAAAAAAAAATTTCCCTTTCATTTTCAAGCAGTTATATTTCATATATTCTTTCCAAGGAATATAATCATACACGTTTCAGAATCATCATTGTAATGAGCTGAAATATTTAAAATTTGCATGAAAATTAATATATTATATTCAGAGAAAAATCAAACATAAATGGCAGTACGTGCTATCTGTAGCTTGATCTGTCTCTCTCCCACGCCAGGGTACAGATTTGCCATTAAAATTTATGATATGAAAATTAACGTACAAACAAAATATTTATTTTTTAAAAAAAAACAACATTTAAGGTCACGTGTTATAAATTCCAAATTCAAAAAAAAATTTATATATATAATAATAATAATAATAAAAAAGTAAAGATAGTAATTTGGACCTAACTCAACTCCAAAAGCTAGCTCAAAAGGGAGGATTGTCAAAGCCCATATATACAACTCCAATGTTATTTATCCAACCGATGTGAGAAAATTAACACACCCCTCTCACGCCCAGGAATGAACATCTGGAGCGTGAAATTTACAAATGACCCAATTATGGGCAGAATGAGTGACCTAATTATAGGCAGTCCAACACATAACGGTGGAACCTGAGCTCTGATATATCATGTAAAGATTGGAACTTGGACTAACTCAACCTAAAAGCTAGCTCAAGAGGAGAGGATTGTCCAAGCTCATATATACAACGTTTATTTATCCAACCAATATGAGACAATTAACAGTATCCAAACATAACATTTACTCTCAATGGCCATCTCCTTCAATATGGTTACGTCTTATGGAAATACAATTCATGATTTTGATTGTAATATCGATTATAAAATCAAATATTCATTTTTATGAAAAATTATAGCGGATGATAATATTATTTTCTTATTAACATCTCACTTATTCACTCTTGTTGTTGTCACGCTAAGCAAACAAAACCTCTAAGCCATGTGCGTACAAATTTAAGTCAAACTTATTTTTGTGATTTATTGAATAAAAAACTTACACTTATTTATTTATTTATTTTTATTAGAACCACTTACAAGTTTACAATATAATGGTAATTCTATATTAAAGCACAGTTACTACTGAAACAATATTATTGTCTTCTAAAAAATCCATCTTTACTTGATTGGAAATGAATCACACAAAATTTAATAAATATTGATACTATCGCGTAGCTAAAAATATATAGATCGATATATGTTCGGGAGAAAAAAAAACAGCTATCAAAATATACAACGTGAGTTTGGTACATATAAAAAAAAATGAAAATTAACAATAAAGTTCGAAATTTCAAATAAAATTTTATATATTTTTTCAAATTATACATGCTTCACAATATTACTTAATTTGTAGTTGAAACAATGTCGCACTGTGAAAATTCCTAGTAATATTTTATCGCAATGAAAAAAATTCAAAAATTACCAGTCATTGAATATATAAAAGATTCGGATGCAACTATAAAAAAATATGCAGAGGAAATTTAACACAATTAATGACTGGTTCTGCCATCTTTCTTTTTCCCTGTAATGCCAGAATACCATTATTTGCCAAAGAAAATTCCACCAAGGTGAATTCGCAAAAATATTCAACAACTTTTTCATTAGAAATTACAAAATATTCCACACATTCTTCCAATTTTTTATTCAACTTTAACAATTTAAGTTTGAGATGCTATTTGAATTGACTTGATTTAGTTACATCCCTGTATATAGAATTCATAGACTTTTATTTATTCCAAGGAAACATAAATTAAAATAATTATAGAGAATATAATATATGTTACCGATTATTCATTAAATTTAAAAATCTATTCCACCAATTTTCTTTCTAAAAATGATAAAAAAATTTCCTACGTTGCCATTGATTAACTTATTTATGGTTTTTTTGGAAATTATTATTTTATTTTACATATATATGATCTTTTTTTTTATTTTTGAGTAAGAAAAAACACAGAAAATTTTATAATTTAAAAAAATATGAAACATATTGAGAGGGCAGGGTGGCTTCCATTTCAACCCCTGGTTGTAGGAGTGAGGCACTGCTCTTCACATGTTTTATTAAAAATTAAATAATAGTAAATATCTTTAATATTTAAATTTATTTTTAATAACTTATTCATTTCTTTTCTAAATTTAATTTGTTTGTCGGGTTCGAAAATTCCAACACGACAAGTAATTATTTTTAATCACTAATCATTTGGAAAAAAAAATTTATATATTATATCACACATTTACGTGTGCTTTATGACAATAAATATAATATATTGACTCCGTAATTTTAAAATAAATCATACTTTGGAGAATTTGGCAGAATTGAGGTAAAACTAAACAATTTGTTTGGACAAACTTAATTTTATAAGTATAGTACATTTAAAATTATTGTTGCTTGTATTTTATTTATATAATTTATAGTAAACTTTATGCTAAAGAAGTTCAATTATTCTCGTGAGTTGGAATCTCCGCCAAAATGTGTGCGAATATTTTAATGATCGTTATATTTATATTTTAAATAATATAAAAATTCATTTTAGCCCCCCAAAACTTTTTTTTTTTTTTTTTTTTGTCTTAAATACAACTTAAACATTTTAAATTATATAAAAACTCAAATATCGTATTTCGATAAATCTCACGCTATAAATTATTATTGCTTGCAACAATCTTTCACCAAATAATTGACTATCTTACAACTCATTAGAATCAAATACGTGACAATATTTGGTCATATAAATTTAAATAATCCCTCGCAATTAAGTCAAAAACTTATTTGAGACGGTCTCACGGGTCGTATCTTGTGAGATGTGTATCTTATTTGGTTCATCCGTATTAATTTTTATTGTGAATATCAGCAGAGTTGACTGTTTCATAGATAAAAATTCGTTAGACCGTTTTACAATAGACCTACTCGTCAATTAATTGTATTTTTTTATACAATCCATAATATAATCTCACTATTTTCGTCGAATTCCTCTAATAGGGCATGTACTGTACCCCACGAGATAGTGTCATAAATGTCCATTTATTTAATTAATTATGTAATTTATCCCTAACCTTAAATACATATTCTTTCCAAGATTGCAATAATATTATGAGCAAATGTTACATTCTTATATCATGACTTTTTGGGTTAATTTTTTAATATATTATAATTATAATATTTTTATAAAATATCAATAATATCTATTTTATCAAGAAATTGAATGTAAGCCGATTTCTCAGAAAATGGTTATCACAAAAAAAAGTGGGTCTCATGTGAGACCGTTTCACGGATCTCAATCTGTGAGATGACCCAATAAAAAGTAATACTCTTAGCATAAAAAGTAATATTTTTTCATGGATGACCCAAATAAGATATCTGTCTCACAAATATAACCCGTGAGACCGTCTCACACAAGTTTTTGTCCAAAAAATGTGATAAATGTTTAAAATCCAGTATACTTGATATATTATATGTATGTATAATCGAATATATTATATGTATACATAATCGAGTGCACTACATATGTGAATATCAATATATATTTATCTATAATTATATTATTAAAGTCCATGGCTTAAAGTAAATACTTTTGGCATCATGAGGTGGTGTTTAATAAAACAAAAATATCAATATTGTATTAATATAAAATTATTTCTTTTTATTTTAATAAAATATTATATAAAACTATTTTAATAATTTTGTATCTAATATACAACTGACATATTCTAATATTTTTTAAATTTTTATCTATACTTTAATTTTTTTAAATTATCATATAACTCCTAACATAAAAATTATTGTAAACAAAACATTTTTGAATATTTTGATTTTTTAATTTAATAATCTATAGGTTTTCAACGCGGAACCTTCTATGAAAAGGGACATGTTTATATATATAAGTACAATATGCCCATTTGTTGTATGTATTATTCTTTGATCAAATAATATTAAATAATTAACATAAATTATTTTCAATTTAGAAGAGCTGTTCGATTTAAAATAAAGTTTTATTTAGATTTTTTTCTCTATTTAAAATATAGATTGACTTAAAGAGATTTTTAGTATGGTAAAAAAAATAATTATATAATTAAATATTTTGGTGTCATCTAAAATAATTATTTGGAAGATCTCAAACTTAATAATATAGTATGTATATAAAATAAATAGACTTAAAACTTTAAATTCTTTTACGCAAAAATGAACGTCAATATGATATATGACACACTACATTTAATGGTAATATTGTTTTTTTAAAAGTAAAACAAATTCATTACTTCATAATATCTTGATTTACTTCATAATAGTGTTTCAAGCGCACACTTTGCATAATATTTGTGATATTTTCGTATTTTTTTATTTATTTTTTAAGTGGAGATTTTATTTTTTATTTTTTGTTGCTAACTTGAGGGTATTTTCATGGATGTTTGAATTTTAAATAAAACATATATAATAATAATTATTTTATTATGAGCCTTTTAATTTAAGGAAAAAATATTGGAACAAAATTTGTTAGATTTTATGAATGTCTCATACTTAAAATACAGTATAGCATATTGAGTCATATATTTAATAAAATAAATGATAAAGATTGATAAAATCAGGAAATCGAAGTTCTTCAAATTTAATATTAATAACAATAATATTATTATTATTGTTGTATATCTTATGATTTGATATAATGTATTTATTATATCAAGAAAAATATTGGTTCGACCAAAATTTGTCCACCCGTCAGTTCTATAAATCCCAGACAATTGGCTTCCCTCTGTTTACACCCAAACTTCTCCTCCTTTCCTCCTTCAAAGCCTCCATTTTTGTGCTTTTACATTTCTTCTTGAAGCGCAGATTCTCCATTTCTTTGCTTCACCCTCTACAAGAATTGAGGAACCCGGAAAAAAGGGAGGATGAAGGAGATTTGGACGAAAATGGCTTCGATAATGGGAGTTTGGGCGTTCTGCCAGAGCCTTCTCCAGACAGTGTTTCCCCCGGAGCTCCGCTTCGCTTCCTTCAAATTCTTCCACCGTTTCTTCAGCTACTTATCCTCCTCCTACTACTACGACATCACTGAAATCGATGGTGTCAACACCAACGAACTTTACAACGCCGTTCAGCTGTATCTGAGCTCCTCCGCTTCCATATCGGGCACACGGATCAGCCTTACCCGTGGCTTGAACTCTTCCTCCATCACCTGTGGCCTGTCGAACAACGACCGTTTGATCGATTCTTATAAAGGAGTGACTGTGGAGTGGGAGCATATCGTCACGCAGAGGCAAGCTCAGACCTTCTCGTGGCGCCCAATGCCGGAGGAGAAGAGAGGGTTTACCCTCCGGGTAAGGAAAAAGAATAAGCAGATGGTGCTCAGTTCGTATCTTGATTATGTCATGGAAAAGGCGAATGATTTGCGAAGGAGGAATCAAGATAGGTTGCTTTATACGAACTCGAGAGGCGGGTCTTTGGATTCGAGGGGCCATCCTTGGGAATCTGTGCCGTTTAAGCATCCCAGTACTTTCGATACCTTGGCCATGGATCCTGTCAGGAAATCTGAGATTATGGCTGATCTTTTAGATTTTGCGAATGGGGAATCTTTTTATCAGAAAACTGGGAGGGCATGGAAAAGAGGGTATTTGTTATATGGTCCTCCGGGCACGGGGAAATCTAGTATGATTGCAGCCATGGCTAATTTTCTCGGGTACGATATTTATGATCTTGAGTTAACCGAGGTGAATACCAACTCGGAATTGAGGAAGTTGCTGATGAAAACTAGTTCTAAGTCCATTATTGTTATTGAAGACATTGATTGTTCCATTAACTTGGATAACAGAAACAATGCCGACGGAGGCTTTAGGAAAAACTTCGAAATTGCATCCCCTCCGGGGTCTAATGGCGGCTCAGAGGCCGGGGCAAACACGATAACGCTTTCCGGGTTGTTGAATTTCACAGATGGTTTGTGGTCTTGTTGTGGTAGTGAGAGGATTTTCGTGTTCACAACGAACCATATCGAGAAACTCGACCCGGCATTGCTGAGGAGTGGGAGGATGGACATGCACATACACATGAGCTATTGTTCATCTCCTGCATTGAAGATTCTGTTGAAGAATTACTTGGGATTTGAGGAGAATGATTCGGAGAAAGAAATGCTGGAGGAATTGGAGGTTGTGGTTGAGGAGGCGGAGATGACTCCTGCAGATATGAGCGAAGTTTTGATCAAGTACCGGCGCGATAGTCGTAGGGCGGTGGAGGAATTGTTGGCGACATTGAAGGCGAAAGCGGAGAAGAACAAAAGGGTGAAACCGAGGAAGAAAAATGGGGATGAGGTTGAAGAAGAGGAGCAAGAGAAGAGGGCATTGGATAGTCCATTGGAAGACGGTGGTTTCCAAGAAAACTGCGGTAAAGGTGAGGGAGAGGATGAAGCTGAGAAAATGCATTGATTTTGTTTTCTGACCGTTTAGGGCCATTTTTCTGGTGTACCGGAAATCTTGTCTGAATTGAGAGGTTTGAGGATATGCTGGAAAGGCTGATTATTGGGCATTGGACTAGAGGGGTTAATGCTGTGGGACTTTGCGTGTTTGTACTGGAAAAATGGGGGTACTGTAATCTAATTCAATGCCATTTATTTTTCCTGCTTTGAATCTCGATGAAAGCATTGATCTAGTACCAATTTTATTAGTACACATATTTTGTGATCAAGAATCCAGATACATTTACTTCATTTCCATGTGGTGTGTTGCTTTTAATCTTGATGGTTCATGTCGGACTACGGACCGGTTCAACACCGCACGATTTACATCCACATTTTAATGGAATAAGGCTGATGAATAAGAAGAAATTCATCTGATCTCCTAAAAGCTCAATTCTTTTTAACCGTGCTCTATTTATTGGAGGAATATAATCGAACTATCGAACTGTTTAAATAACTCCGAGGAGAAACCTCATGTTCGTTTATTTATCAGATGAACCTAGTTCTCGACTTCAGATCCAATTCACATCAACTATTCATTTGTTGACTCCGTGAGATGCCATTCCACTCTCCACTGAGTACCCTGCAAATTTGTCTGCTCATCATGGAGAAATGCACACTTATATGGATAGTACTTACTGGAGCTTTGCTTGGATCTTGAATTGCTGTCTAATAATGGATATGTACCTAGAGCCAGCCAATGTGGTTTTACTTGTAGATGGTGTGAAAATATCCCCATGTGTTTGAGGTTGGCGGGAACAGTGGCCATGTACATGTTTGACGTTGAAACCTGGAAAATAAAATTGTGCTTTGCATGGACCTAGGTAGCATCTCTCCCATACACCATTCCTCTTCTTTCACCTCTATAGTTCCAGGGAACTTCCGAAGCCTGACTTAGGCAAGTAACAATCCCACGATGCAGTAACTACAAGTTTCTACTCAATCGAGCTTAGACTTATGTTTTGCTGAACCCGCGCCGGTTAACTTCACAAGATACGACATGACTTCAAGTCCTTGAGCCGCATGTATACAATATTACTCTAAACACGATGATAGCTCTATATGTAACATTACGTTTATCCTCTACGTTTGACTTGATGTTTAATATATCTCTAAAATATAATGCATGTTCGTGTAAGCTGTGCTAGAGTATATAATATCATATGCATAACAAACTGAGAACCTCGAGTCCTCGATGATACATTTTGATACTTGTCGGAGGTTTCTCAACCCTTTGTTGGGATTTATTATGATTGTGTCCACCATCGTTTCTATTGTACATAGTGCTACCATAACTCTAGCCACCATGTTATGATGTGTGAGGGCCGAGTGCCGCACGAACTCTTGGTGTACTCGGTAGCTTGAACTTGACTCTGGTCCCTATCTGTGACTACAACTTACTACTCACATCACATTCTTGAATATTTTTCGGTTTTCTAATAAGGTGAATGTTTCATCACATTCTTGAATATTCACGCATTTCGCTTTTCTAATAATGTGAATTTATGACTGTTCTGTTTCGAGGGTACGTGCAGGTTCATGGACCAAGATCCAAAGGGAGGGCGATCTTTAGAAACAAGAGGGTGTGATAACAACGTCGTTCTCTAGTTTATATGCTCGAGGGTTTACATCTACAGGAGCATACCAATAATGAAAAGATCAAGGACGTGGTACATGAGGATTTGCTTGATTAGCATAGTATTTTGTACCAATTATTGCGGCAAATATTTGAAATATTTGTTCAACACAATTTTTATGTAAAGACAAGTTTCCAACTAATCGCATAGAACACTATTGAGATTCATACCATATCTTCTGAGATATGAAATATATATTGTGTATATCTTTAGGCGTACGTTTAGGACTTGATAGGGTATCATATATTTGTTTAGGCATGAGTTTCGGCATAGATAGTTAGATAGATAGCTTTCTTTCTTCTCTTATTTGTATATATACGTGCAAAGCTTTTCAATAAAGGCAAGGGGTTTACCCATTTCTTCATGGTATCAGAGCCACACGGCTAAGATATACGACCGTCATGGTCAACGACAAGTCTGATGCTCCACCTCCACCTACATCCTCTCGGAATGATCATACCTCTCCTTTTTTTCTTAGCTCGCAAGACAGACCTGGAGATCTCATCACTCCGGTCCGTCTTCGACACGACAATTATGATGAATGGGCAAGGTCTGTACGTCTTGCTCTGCTATCTCGTCGGAAATTCGGTTTCGTCGATGGCACAATTACGGAACCTAGAGCACCTTTCACAATGGAGGACTGGCTTACCATTCATTCGATGCTTGTTTCCTGGCTGATGAACACTATGGATCCGGAGGTTAAATCCACTATCTCCTTTTATGATGACGCAGAACTCTTGTGGAGTGAATTGCGGGCACGCTTCTCGGTCGTTAATGGACCCCGAATTCAGGAGTTGAAAACTGATTTGGCTAAGTGTGAGCAATCCAAGAGTATGCCTGTTTCTACGTATTTTGGGAAGCTTAAAATTTTGTGGGATGAATTGGCTAATCATGAACCCATTATTGCGTGCAAGTGTGGAAAATGTGAATGTAATTTGGGTAAGGCACATGAAAATCGACGAAATCATGAGCGTTTTCATCAATTTTTGATGGGTTTAAATTCTGAATATTATGCTCAACTTCGTAGTACTCTGTTGTCCCAAGATCCTCTGCCCTCTCTTGATCGTGCCTATCAACAAATTACTCAAGAAGAACGTGTTCGTGGAATTACTCACGCTCGAGAATCTCCACCGGAAGTGGTGGGTTTCGCCATTCGTTCGGAAGGACGTAGCCGAATGAAATCAGAGAAGATTGACAAGTCTGGGCTGTTGTGTTCTCACTGTCACCGACCCGGACATGACATTGTTACCTGTTTTCAGCTTCTTGGGTATCCAGAATGGTGGGGAGATCGACCACGCACTCAAGGACCCACTCATGCTCGTGGCAAAAGTGGTGGTCGCCGTGACATTGATTCGCCCGTGATTGGCCGGGGCAGAGGAGCCATTGTGCGTGCGGTGGCGGTAGACGGGTGAAACAACAAGGTTGAAGCTTCAGTTGATGGGCAGAAAATTCCTTCCAATAATACAGGTAGCACTCCAAACACTACGACTTCTCTTCCTAATCTGAGTGCGGAACAGTGGCAAACAATAGCAGCTATGTTTGGTAATTCTCAGTCCTTTACCGAACGTCTACATGGTGAGTTTTCTAAAATCTCTTGGATTATCGATACCGGTGCCTCTAATCATGTGACAGGGGATGAATCCTATTTGTTTGATGTTCGTAATATTGCTGCATGTCCCGTTGGACTCCCTGATGGACAGAAAATAATAGCTACTAAAGAAGGAAGTGTGAGGCTCT
This sequence comes from Primulina eburnea, assembly GCF_022965805.1. Lineage (NCBI taxonomy): Eukaryota > Viridiplantae > Streptophyta > Magnoliopsida > Lamiales > Gesneriaceae > Primulina > Primulina eburnea. The sequence continues at coordinate 8,644,582 of NC_133103.1, forward strand.
TGAAAGGATTATATCTCAAAAATGTGCTTTATGTTCCTAAATTGCACTGCAACTTAATTTCAGTTACTCAACTCATTGATGACATGCACTGTTGTGTTCAATTCACTTTTGATATGTGTGTTATTCAGGACCGTCATACGAGGAAGCTGATTGGAACGGGTGAACGGAGAGATGGACTTTACTACTTCCGGCAACCGTCTACAGTGCAAGCTATTTCGGTTGATGGTTCTTCATCTTCGTTGGACCTTTGGCATCAACGTTTTGGACATCCTTCGGAAAAAGTTGTAAAAGCATTACCTTTCCTTCGTAATTCTCGTGATTCGCTAAATAAGGCATGTGATGTGTGCCCTCGTGCCAAACAATCTAGAAATTCATTTTCTCTTAGTGATAATAAGGCCTCTCGAATTTTTGAATTGGTTCATTGTGATCTGTGGGGACCTTACAGTACAATTTCCTCTTGTGGGGCTTGTTATTTTTTAACTATTGTGGACGATTTTTCCCGAGCTGTATGTGTTTATTTGTTGACTGATAAATTGGAGGTATTTAAAATGTTTATGTCGTTTCTTGCAATGGTTGATCGACAATTTGGTCAAAAGGTTAAGATTGTTCGGAATGATAATGGGACAGAGTTTAACTGTTTGACAGATTACTTTCTTTCGAATGGGATTTTGTTCCAAACCTCTTGTGTTGGGACTCCACAACAAAATGGGAGGGTTGAACGTAAACACCGTCATATTTTAACAGTGGCAAGGGCATTGCGTTTTCAAAGCCATCTTCCTATTTATTTTTGGGGTGAATGTGTCTTGGCAGCTTGTCATTTGATCAATCGAACACCCTCTCATGTTCTACAGAATCAAACACCTTATGAAATTTTGTTTAATACTCTACCTAATTTTGATGAATTACGCGTGTTTGGATCATTGTGTTATGCTCATAATCAACGAGCTAAGAATGATAAATTTGCAAGTCGAAGTCGCAAATGCGTTTTTGTTGGGTATCCATTTGGTAAGAAAGGGTGGCGGCTCTTTGATCTCGAAAATAGAAGTTTCTTCGTTTCTCGGGATGTTAAGTTTTTGGAAAATTATTTTCCTTTTGCTGAAAATGCCCCTGGTACTGTTAGATCTAAATCTAGTTCTGGAATCCTGAATTTGGCTAATGATGATTTTTTGGGAGACCCTACACCATTGCCTAATGAACTTGAGGCCATAAACGACTCCTACCCACTTCCCGCCACCATTCCAAGCCCAATAACTACCACTATAGAGAATGCTCCCGTTGTCACTGAACCACAATCTGGCCCTGACGCGCTTCTGGATTCCGTTCAGCCCACAATTCCACTCCAAAGTTCATCTGTAGGGGGGGCAGCAGGGTCTGGTCTGGATTCCACCAATGAGACTCTCATGGGTCGTGGCTTGCGTGAAAAGGCTCCATCAATTCGGCTTCGTGACTATGTTGTTGACATTGTTATCACACCAGGTCCATCTAATCTCTCCTCACCCGCGCCATCAATTTCCTGAGGTGCGTCCTTTCCTATAACACACTATATTAATTGTGAAAATTTTTCTCTTGGCCATCGAAAATTTCTTGCCGCTGTTACCACAGGTCGTGAACCAAAATCATTCAAAGAAGCTATGACAGATGTAGGCTGGCGTCGGGCTATGCAAACCGAAATTCGGGCCTTAGAGGATAATGGTACTTGGACCATGGAAAAATTACCACATGGTAAACGCGCTCTTGGTAGTCAATGGGTCTATAAAATCAAGTACAATTCTAATGGCAGTGTTGAACGACTTAAAGCTCGTTTGGTCGTTCTTGGTAATCATCAAGTTGTCGGGATCGATTATAACGAGACCTTTGCACCCGTTGCGAAGATGGTCACGGTACGTACTTTCTTAGCCATTGCAGCATCTAAAAATTGGGAGCTGCATCAGATGGACGTGCATAATGCCTTTTTGCACGGGGATCTCAATGAGGAAGTCTATATGAAGCTTCCTCCTGGTTTTGGGTCCTCTCAAACTCATATGGTGTGCCGACTTCGAAAGTCATTATACGGCTTGAAACAGGCACCGCGGTGTTGGTTCTCCAAACTTGTTACTGCTTTAACAGAGTATGGTTTTCTTCAGTCATGTGCCGATTATTCCCTTTTTACTTTTACTAAGGATGCTTTTCAAATCAACGTTTTGGTGTATGTTGATGATTTGATTATTTCTGGGAATAATTCAACTGCTTTGCAAGCATTCAAGCACTATTTGAGCACGTGTTTTCATATGAAGGATCTCGGGGTTCTTAAATACTTCCTCGGGATTGAGGTGGCACGAAGCCCTGCTGGTCTATTCCTTTGCCAACGGAAGTATTCTCTCGACATCATTTCTGAGACTGGTCTTCTAGGTGGCAAGCCTGTATCTTTTCCCATTGAGCAAAACCATCGACTTGCACATGCTTCAGGCGCACCTCTATCTAATCCGGAACCTTATCGGCGTTTGGTTGGTCGGTTGATTTACTTAACAATAACTCGTCATGATTTGGCATACTCTGTCCATATCGTATCACAGTTCCTGCAGGAACCAACGACAGGAACATTGGGAAGCAGCCTTGCGTATTGTTCGCTATTTGAAGGGCTCTCCTGGACAAGGGATTTTACTTCGTGCTGATAGTTCTCTTTCTCTGACAGGTTGGTGTGATTCTGATTGGGCAGCTTGTCCTCGTACCCGTCGCTCCCTTACAGGTTGGCTTGTATTTCTTGGTCATTCCCCGATTTCCTGGAAAACCAAGAAACAACCTACTGTGGCACGTTCTTCGGCAGAGGCTGAATATCGCTCTATGGCTTCCCTTACCTGTGAATTGAAATGGTTAAAGGGCCTTCTGCTAAGTCTTGGGATTCAACACTCCACTGCCATTGGTCTTTATTGTGATAGCCAGTCCGCTCTACATATTGCAAAGAATCCTGTCTTTCATGAAAGAACAAAACACATTGAAGCAGACTGTCACTTTATTCGTGATGCTATCCAGGATGGCACTATTCTTCCGTCTTATGTTCCTACAACAGTTCAGCTCGCAGACATATTTACCAAGCCTTTGGGGACACGTCAATTTCAATTTCTGCTTTCCAAGTTGGGCATTTTTAATCCTCATGCTCCAACTTGAGGGGGGGTATTGAGATTCATACCATATCTTCTGAGATATGGAATATATATTGTGTATATCTTTAGGCGTACGTTTAGGACTTGATAGGGTATCATATATTTGTTTAGGCATGAGTTTCGGCATAGATAGTTAGATAGATAGCTTTCTTTCTTCTCTTATTTGTATATATACGTGCAAAGCTTTTCAATAAAGGCAAGGGGTTTACCCATTTCTTCATGGTATCAGAGCCACACGGCTAAGATATACGACCGTCATGGTCAACGACAAGTCTGATGCTCCACCTCCACCTACATCCTCTCGGAATGATCATACCTCTCCTTTTTTTCTTGGCTCGCAAGACAGACCTGGAGATCTCATCACTCCGGTCCGTCTTCGACACGTTCTTCAGACACCTACAAATTAATAATTAATATTACGATTTACATAAAATAGTAAAAGATTGGGGGTGTTACAACTTTAAAAGTTGGTGAGTAAGAATAGTCCAATGATGCAAAAAGTTGCACTTTTTTCTTGGTTTTCTGAGTGAATAGGACAAATTTAGATCACGTTATCATTACTTCTCTACACGATGACAGTAACATTGACAATAATGTGGTTTGGTTTGATTTTTCGATAGCGATTTTGCAAATTTTCTTAAGAATCTCGCTATTATAGACGGTGCCATCGACATCTAAGGAGTTTTTTTAGATTATTCTAAAGTCATTCTTATAGAGATTCTATGAAAATAAGTAGTTTTTTAGATTATTTTAAAGTCATTTTTATAGAGATTCTATGAAAATAAGTGAGAAAATAAAAGTAGAGCGTTTGAGTGTTTGAAGAAATATTGCTTTCAAGCCTATTTTTTTAAATGACAACAATATCCTTAATCTATATGACATTTATCGTTTTTGATTATCTAAATTTGGCATTCAAACAATAAGTAATGTTTTTATATAATTGTTATTAAATTTTGAATATTTTGTATCAAAATTAATTTTATTATTTTATAACATGCTGGAAAATTTATATAAGATTTAATAAAAATAAGAAAACAAACGAAAAAAATTTATAAATGCACAAAATATGTAAAAAAAATAAATAAATTTGGAAATGTCAATTATAAGAAAATGATTTTAAAATGTAAAATTCCTGTAAAAAAATATGATTTTGACTTCTATGAATTTCATTTCAAACTCACGTATAAATAAAATTTAACATTTTAAAAAATCTGCAAAAATATTTATAAATTTTGAGAGTAATCGTGGAATATGATAAATGTGAAAGGATTCAAATATCAATTTGTAACTTTAAACAATTAAATAAAAATAAAAACTTTAAAAAATATCTTAATTTTGCTTATAGCTTGTGCTGGAAAAGTTATAGAAATTGAAACAGAAGCTGATTTTCAAAAAAATCTAAAGCACTACCACCCAACTGAATCTAGAAGTGCTTCTTAGAAACTCTCACAAACATTCTCAAAGAGAGATCTGCTTCCGTCGTATTATCAGTTTTGTACGTAAGTCTTCGATAAAAATTAGTAAGGACACCAAAATCTCGAGTTTAGGACGAAGTTTCGTATTCTAGATCTAGTTATAACAATTCCCCAGCTAAATAAAACTAACAAGAGCCACATGTGTGTATTTTAGATATATAGTTGTTTACGTCAATCCTCAGTGTGAAAATTTAAAAGCCATAAAACCACCTAAAAAAATATTTGTCTCATTATTAAAACGTTTTATGCATGATTCTAAATGAAAATATTTTTATATACGGGATTTTGTTTTGTTTTTTTTTTAATTCTTATAAGGTAGAATATACTTTTTTGGTGAAGTTTAAAATTATTTATTCTTTTTTGTGGAGATTGTGTCAAAATTAGATGCTTATTATTATTATTATTATTATTATTATTATTATTATTATTATTATTATTATTATTATTTATGTGATGATTTTTTTATGTAGTTTTATCCTTATAGGTTAAGGACGTGAATAAAATTTTCAAAACTATAAAACAAATTGAATACAGAAAGAATTAGATAAACATACACTGGAATAAATTGCTTTTTTCAATGGGAACCTAATTTTCATATATTACATCGACCGAGAAAATTATAATGAGCATAGCATAGATTCAGTGGCGAAAATTTTAGTAATAATATAACCTTTAGCAATTTTATTTTACTAGCCCACTAATTTTTTTGTAACGACTTGTATGTTGACTAATACGTTGTATGCTTGTGCAATGTTTTTTTTAATTAATTCGATTTATATTCAAATAAAAATAATATTATAATAATAGTAAAAACTACTGAAGACCCTGTTATAATTTATAATTATAAATCAAATGATAGCGATTACATGTTTCAAAAAAAAAAAAAAAAAAAAAACTTAACTCATTAGCAGTGAAGCAAGTCCAGCCATTGGATGTTTGGCAATATTATAGCAGTCCAAAACGCCTTCTACGTAACCAACCCAAAGAAAAATTTAAAAAAAAACACTTGTTATTCTATGTAAACCTTTTGCTTTACTTTCTGAATAAAACGCAAAATGAAATCTTCTGATCGAAGAGTCGAATAAATTCTTCGAATGCATATTAAAATATTAAAGATTATGAACGTAAAATAAATGTATTGAAGGAACATATTGTTTGGTTGTCGATTATAAAAATACATAATAATCTATTGTTTTTATTTACTAGTGACTGAACTGGAATTTTTTTAAATTAATCTTTATTCTTGTTTCATATTCGATTGTCCACTCAATTGCATAAAGTAATATTTACGTATATCTTGGCGTATTAATTTTCTTATTAATGACTTTTTTCACACACAAATTATTAAATAAATATAATTTTAGCACACCCGATTGTCAACTCCAGATTTCGCTTGCAGATTCAACCAGATAAAAAATAAAAAAATAATTTCAACAATAGTTTTATAATCGACGAGCCTGCACTATCTCCACTACAAGAAAAAAGATTAGTCAAGAAAAAAGATTATTGCGTCATTGGCTTATGATTATATCTTGAGTTTGAGATTCGGTTGCAACAAACTCTTCCTTAAACTCAAAAATATAAGAAAAATTGAATAAGGACTTGCGCCTAACAAAGTGAATTTAAAAAATCGATTGAAATTAACGGGACATAAAATAATTTTAACATCGTTTGATGTGAATGATAAAATATTGATCGATTGTTCATCAATGTTTTGTCTAATATTTGACTCAAGTTCTACAAAAGATTAATATTTACTTATCATTTTTATATTATGTATCTTTCATCGTCACAAACAAAACGATGCCTTATGTTATCAAAATGGGGAGTGGAGATGGGTTTATCATTATTTCCAGCAATTCCTCTGTTTTATAAAGTGTTGTAACAGATGACTTACTGAATCGTTAATGAAGTGTAGATTTATGCTAAAAAATATAAAAATAAAATTATAATAATGTAATCCATTTGTGTAGTATTATAAGCTCGAGATGGAAACTAAAGAACCAAAAGATGAACTTTCGCGAAAAATCTTCCAAACCATTTCACAGTTCTTGTAAACATGATGCAAGATCACAATAGTTTGCTATTAAAAAATCTTGATAAAGAGTATTGTGTGAGTGATAATTAACTGAAAAAAATCACACTTTCTTATTGTCTAGTAAAATATAATGAGTAGAATTTTACATTCCTGTACACATCTTCCGCCCTTGGAAGTACTGTCTTTGCTAAGAATCTCAATTTTCAAGCTCCTAACCACTCTGCTAAAAATCAATTGCCGAAAATAATGAAACACAATGAAGGGGAAAAAAGATTACAAGCTCAAATCAAACCTGGAAAAACCAAAAAGAATACCAAGAAATTAACTTGCAATGATGAACAATCAAACAAAATTCCTTTGCATCCAAGCTTTGTAGATATATCGAAGTTTAGCTCTAAACGAAGCAGCAGCAGCTAAAAAGGCACCGATGCTGTCCCTACACTTGGGAGATATATTTCTGTATAAAGTAAGCTGTTTCTGCATCCATTCGTGAAAACAGATCATGAATTTCCAAGAACACGTCCAGCGGAGGAATCCTTTAATAGATTTAGAATAACTGAAGTGACATTTTAAGCTTATTCTGTTTCCATTTTGGTAACTTGTAGTAGACATCCTTGGTTACCCCAAATTTCTCCTTGAACTCCACTGATGACAAATATGTCTGCAAAAGAATTCATCTATATGTAATGCCAGGATTGGATTCTTAATCATGATAATACTTTCCCATACACATACCTCTCGTTTTGTCACATCAATATCTGCCACTGGATCAGTTGAAGTGGTTTTAAGCCGCTCGTACGGGTATATTTTAAGCCCTTCCTCATCCTCCGCTTCACCTTCTTTCACATCTTCTTGGATGGTTTCTGGCTTTGGATTTGTTGCTTCCACTGAATTTTCCTTGGAGTTCTTCTCAGGCTCAGGTTTTGGTACGGGTGATGCAGGGATCACTTTAACACAATAGCAGCAACATTAAATAAAAATAAAATATCCGAAAACAGAACATACGATATATTAAAGAACATTAGATTATACCTTTAGTGGAACGCGGAATGATGAAGTTGCGTGCAGGTGCTGGCTGTTCAAAACCTGCACTAAGAGCAGCTATAGCTGTTGATCTTGAAGCCGAATTCGCTGAATCCGGGGTCACCGATTTTGGGTAAATCTTTCGCACTATCGGAGGAGGAGTTGACATATTTCTTGCACCAGCGTTTTCAAAGTTCGCTGCAAGAGCATTGAAAGCCGGAGACCTGCCTCTTACCCGAACTCTCTCAGGGCTAAACGACATGCTTCTTGAACGCTGTGATTTTTCAGGTGCAGCAGATCTTCCGCTATGGGAGACAACCGTTCTCCTTTTGGGTTTCTAACAGGTGAGAAACATTCAAAAAACAGATCCAAGAGCTTTCACAATCGCTAGAAGAATTTGAACAGAATTTGTCATAGCATTTGTGAAATCGTAATACACTAAACTAGTCTAGGATCATTAGACATTCAATTTGATTGATGCACGAGACTCATAAAGATTAGAACGAAGAAAGATCGGTAAATTTAAAAAACACCGAGAAGATAGACTGAATGGAAATATAACTCATGGTCATATGATTGGAAACAGAAGAGGAATCATAAAGAACAGTAACTTACATCCATAACAGGAGTGCCACCATTGATAAGAATTGAAAGTTTTCTTTGGAAAGAGTTACCATGCATCTGTAACCCCAGAAGTGTAAGTATCTTTATGAAATCTGATTCCAAGGTGCATACAAGACTTACAGCAAAAGAACTCACCGTAGATTTCGTGTAGTCCCAAGAGAAAAAACGAGTAAAAAATGTTGGCTCGGACCCTTCCATAATGATATATATAGGAGTTTGGAGAGATGCTTTCTCAAGAAGAAAATCGCGCGCCAAAAATTGCTGTTGAAAGCAATAAAAAGTAAAAAAATATATCAAAATAACATTTATTTTCCTTCGGCAAAGTAAACTTATCAGTGTATTTTCATTCACAACAGCAGTTTGCATTTCCAATTCAGCCAATAAATCAAGTTAAGTCATACCTCCCCAATATTTAACGCATTCATCTTCTTAGTGGATGGCACCTGTTGCCCAACCCAGACAAAAATGTCCGAATGGCAGTCAAGAATGAATATATCTTCAGTCATCAGATCATCCTGACTGAAACCGTGTACTTCTGTAACCTGCAATAGAAATATAACTAAGTTTTATACAAGGATAATTTATCAGTGAAAAAGGAAACTAATGCAAAAAGCCTTTGTCGGAACACTCAACCCTGATAGATACAGGATTGTCAAGGGGAAAAGACCATAACAGGGATTGAAAGCACAAACCAGATTCAGTTACTGTTTTTCCCAGTAAAATAAAGAGAAATGAGATATCCGTGTACCTTGAGATCGTCTGAAAACCATCAGTGAATTTCAGCATGGTAGAATAATAATTGAAAAAAAGAAAAAATGTCAGCTGACTTAAACTAATAGGCAGACAAAAATGGGCCAAAATGTTAAACTAGTACTAAGATGACTGACATACCCTTCAATAATGTGCATGAGAATAGATGAGGATCACTTTCAACTTCTCTAGCAATCTTCTGGCTTGGGTACTCAGATTTCCCCCCCAACAAATCCCAAAACTGATCAGATTCTGCACCTTCTTTCTGCAGTTTAGACTGCATGTTTGGCTGCAAATAAAAAGCTGGATAAGTAACACAGACATTACACATACCACATAAAAATTTAGCCAAACAAAATAACTGCAGTCCTTCCGTAATTCAATCCTTCAATACAATCGGCAGTAAGATGCAGAAACTGTACTACAAGCGACAAATCATCGCACCTCCATCTTACGAGACATGATAACAAAGTTAGAAAAGCGCAATGTGACCAACCGATAACTCTCGACACTGAACTACTAAAGGAATGGGAAATATTTATAGCTGCGGTAAGACCTTTATAAGATCCAGCATCCTCTCAACAAGCTCCTGGTCTTCGGATGTAGTAAGGCTTCCTGACCACGTAAATACGGAGGACCCATTAAATAGTATGTAGCAGTAGGAGGAGTTCAATGATGATGCCACCTGAAATTCCAATAAATACGAGCTTATACTCCTTAATGCATAAATAGTTAAACACAGGATTTTTTTTTGGGGGGTGGGGGTGGGGTGTGTGGGGGTGAGAACACGAATAGCAAAAAGCGGAATATTCAATCACCAGTAAAACTAAAAACAATGTAACATCTCCACAGCAGGCAAACAAATGGGGTACAGCCATACAGCATCTCTATAATCTGACTATTAATATTCATAACCAATCTCAGGCCAACTATACTCGAAAAGCATAGATAAATAAGCTTACAAGCATGCTTATTGTTGAATATTTGCTGAATGACTTACAGTAACAACCATTAGATTCTCTAGAGTGGCTCTTTTGTTTCCTAAAATATCCCACCTTATAGTATATTAGCGAATATCTCTTTATGTGACTAACTTTCATATGTTCAATATATACTAAGCAAGTGTGATAAAGACATTCAAATGTGGGGTTTTATATAGGTACGTGAGAGTAGATGCACTGGTAAAGTAACTCAAATTTGAAATGAAATGTCAGTTAAAAACGAGTCATTCAGTTAGAACACTAACATGTACACGATCTGAATTTGTAAGGGTTTTTTTCTTAAATAAATACAAAATAGATGTGAATGCCATTTCTATTTTATCTTGAGAATATGTTATTTTGGTTGAGATCGGCCTTGAGAAAACAAACAGAGATCCGGTATGCGGTCTAATCCAAATAATCAGTTAAGACAACTTTGACAGTTCATATTCTAATACGTAGAGCCAGTGTTTACCCTCACTTAAATGCATAAATATTTGATTTTCAAAGATCTTCCTCACGTGTCCAAGCCCAAGTGACCCCAAATGATTGCAAATTGTGAAAACTTACCCCCTTATAATGGTTTCGTGAAGATATCTACGATTTGCTGATCAATGGAGATCTTGCAATCTTTTGCAAACCCTCTCTCAAGAATATGTCAGATATCAATATGCTTAGTTCTTGAGCACAATACCAGATTCTAGTTATGTCTGTTGCACTTGTATTTTTAACAAAAAAAAGGTCTCTGTCAGATGCAAGCATGGTCTCTTAATTGCTGTATAACCCACACAATTTGTTAGAACCAGTTTTCGGCTGTCTTATATCCTGCCTCTGCCCCAGATGTGGCCAAAGATTGCTTTCTTGCTAAAACATGAGACAAGTCTGGTGCCAAAAAAGACATGCACCACTTTTGCTTTTCTTTCTTTCTTTTTTTAAAATTTTGTTTTCTATCTAATATGCATCTATGTGGCAGATAAGTTGAAAGCTACAAATGTCGGGATACCATGCGCCTATGTTTTGAGCTTCTTAGGTGAAGTGAAATGGGATCGCTTGGAATTAGATTGAAAGTGTGAACATATGCAATAAAATACACATTATATCTAATCTACTAGCTGGAAAGTACAACATTGTCCCTATTCGACCGCAATGTAAAGTTACTTATACTAGTTTTACCGGGTTCAACACGAGTTTTATTGACTGATTGTTATAGCACAGGACTTACAGATTCAACTTGGATTGCTTGCATATCATCAGGTCCACTGCCCTGAACTCGAAATAATGCCAATCCATTCTCCGTGTATGTATTATCTGGAAGTTCCTCCTCAGCTATGTGATTCTTGTATCCTTCACTAAGACCACCCTGGTGACATGCGCGTAGTTATTTCACTACCAATAGTATGCTTAAAACCGTATTAAACTAGAACAAGAGAAATATCAAATCCAAAGATATGCATACTCCAGAACCTTGAAGACTATGAAGCTCTGAAAAATGACAAAGAACTGGATTGGCTCATTCCCTTCGTAGATGCAAGCCTAGAAATTAACATTTATTCAAGTATTAACACAAATTTCAAGATGTAATATATTTTTAAAAAATAAAGTCACAATGAAGCTTTCAAAGAAAGTAATTTGCCTGGGTGGGTAAGAACTTCAGAGACTCAACCATCTTGCTTGCCTGTGAAGTTGCCGATACTCTCTCTGCCTATTAATTGACCATATTATCAACAAGACTGATAATTCATGAAAATTAAATTTATAAATACAGTACAAAGAGTCGCTAAAACTTTCTTGTGTAGTATATACAATGAAATAATAGCAAGTTTTCAGTATTAACAGAGATCTACTCATAATTCATCTAAAAAACTTTAAAACCAGGAGAACGGACCGGAACAACTCCAGAAGAATATGTTTACCCTGTGTTTCTTCATTGTATTTTTACTATTGGTGTCTTTCCATTTACATTTCCTTGGGTTGGCTAATGACGTCAAATCCCACCCTTAAATTAAACATAAAAGTAATGCATTTTTTGACCTGTTATTTATTCCATTAACTTTTTTTTTTGATAGGAAACAATATATTAATTTAAGTGATTAAACAGATTACATAAGTCATCGATTATAGCAGATGACCTTCTTAATTATGCATTCTTTCACACTATTAATCTAGTGATACACAAAATCCCACCATCCCACCATCTTTAACTCTATCTACCCATGTTGCAACTATTTTCATAATAAGGAGAAGAAATTTATCAAGCATAACTGTTTGCAACTATTTTTTCAGAAGCTTTTACCGCCTTTGAATCTCCATCAGCAAAGATAGACGATGGTGAATTTGAATTAAAATGATAAATATTTCCAAAGATTCAAGCACAGTAGCATTAGACAGACAACAAAGGGCAACTTCACCTTAACACTTTGCTTTCCTATCCATGTCCCAATGAGATGATCCTCCTTTTCTTCTCCAGGATAAGAATACTGAAAGATATAGCAATCTCCACTGTAAAACTTTGACTGATTAGAAGCTGGGAGAAGAGTCTTCTTCGGACCATTCACACGCCAAACCTAGAAAAGTAGCAAACTATAAATTAGTGTCAGTGGGTTTAAAACAATTCTAATTCACAAGGTTTATTTCTCACACCTAAGGGGATATCATCATCAACAAACAAGAGCACAAACGACATGTTTCATTTGGTATTAAGTAATCAAATATCAAAGACAACTTAATCCTCTCACATCCTCATTAATCAGTAGCTGGGTTCAAGATAAGTGACAATATTGAGCCTTATACAATAGTGGTAGATAGCTTTTGAATTTTGACCAATGGTTCACAGAGAACCACCAAATTACTTATAACTTTAATTGCTTTGTAATAGACACATAACTTTTGTAATGTCTGCTAAACAAATCATGTCCCAAACCTGCTTGCATAAACATTTTCTTATATACTGTAAGAGAATGTTAACGACAGATGAAGCCAATTTTCATGAAACACTTTACATAGACCAGATCTACCGCAGTTTTCACATCACCTGTAAATCACCGGTGCAGTCTATATACGGTCTTGGTTCTTCCTTGGGTGTGGCTTCTGCTTTCAGAATACCCTTCACGTTAACCCCTTGGCGTTTTAGAAGTGCTGGAAACATCAATTGGAAAGATGGTGAGAATTAAAGACATCATAGGTAAATGTTTTGGATAACATATAGGATGAGAAAAATACAGGCAAACAAAGGCATATTGAAGTTGTAATTTATCTTTAAACATTAGCAAATAATATCTGTGTATTCTGACCTGCAACCTTCCCTCTACTATCCTCTGTCACCGACACATTGCTTGACAGGGGCCAGGAAATAAACATCGAGCGAAATTTGACAGTCTCAAATCCCTCAATCACACGGATTATATGAGATTTGGATCTATCAAGGCTGTGCAATAATTCCTACACATGAAAAGCCATTCATTAAGGATAGAACTGGAAAACCCCATGGAAAAATCCAAGTAACTAAAGCAACCATACTTACATCAGCTGTGCTACATGCAGCTTTTCTCGAATTAAGTGAAGTATTTCTCCCCATCCAGACAAAAACTTCCATCCCACAATCAAGAAAATAGCATTTATATGTGTCTAATAACTCCCTCGTCAAACAATCAGCCTCCACCGGTACCGCATCTCCCTTTTCAACACTTAAACATAAAACTCTAACATGTCAAGATTTTATAGTTCCTCATCATAAACAAATTACCATCATCCACCTACATATCAAGTTGTCTGACAGCAACATCCATTTTGTAGGAAAAATATAAAAACAAGATATATATATACACACACACACACACACAAAATGTGCTCAAAACGAATTGACATTCATCCTACATCAAGAACAAGCAGCCAACACCAAGAACAATAAATTCCAAGGAACGGCGTAAAAATGTCCTACTGCAGCCTTTTGCAGCATTCATCTGAAGACCAAAAGAAGTTTAAAAAAGAAGAGTAGGAAATATTTATCAGTTTATATCATGAACTTGTATCAGTATGCGAATGAACTGCATTATAAATAAAAACTCCTCAGAGCTTCATTCGGGTAAATTTCCTAATACATTAGGATCTAACCAAAGAGTCAAAGACCTTAATGATGTATCATGCCACGCTAGGAATATGAGATATATAAAAGAGATCATTGAAAGCACTGTGAACGAAAGAAGCTATCTACCAGAAAAGTCTAGGAGCAACATCCACACTTTTGGACTCATCAGAATTTGTTTTCCTTGGAAGTGGAGCAAATCCACCAAAGAAAGCCCAAAATTCCCCACTCTCTGCATCAGCCATTAATTTTCCATCTTCTGCAGTCAAAAGAAAAGGCAGCTATGATGCATCCATCACTTGGTCATCAACTTTGAAACAACCAATGAGCAGTATGTTTACCAATAGCTGCTATGTCACACTTTCCGTCATGATAAGTATCTTTAACATACTGAACAACTTCCAGAGCTTTGGCCCTCTCTTGAATAGATGAGTTGGAACCATTGAATTGAAAAATTTTAGACTTTGTATCAAGAATAAAGATGTCATCATGATTGAGAGAAGATCGGGCAAAAGGCACCTATACAATCATATAACAAGATGATGATAAAGATATACATACTAAGATAGTGCATCAAAAGTGTAGGAACAAAATATCTTGCCTCTTTCACATGCACGACATGTTTTCCTTTACATACAAACAAGCGGATCTGATGCTCTTCGGCTTCAATATGCTTAAAGCCTGATGCAACTCCACCTTCTTGAGGTATTATACATGGTTTAAAATAGGAAAGGAACTTCTCCGTTTCTTGGCCTTGTACTTCCCGATATTGGACAGCCCGCCCCCCAAGTGCTGCATCTAATTCAACAGTCTTGATGGCTGCAGTGCCGGCCTCATCCTATACAAGGAAATACTTAGGTCATAATGACATCTCTAGAGGCACACTAACTTTTTCAGAAGCAACATCAGAGAATTACCTGACTTGTATCTTTTCCAAGCCAATAATGAATATCATGACGTAGACCACCGTTTTTCAAGGCAGTAGTCTTCAAAAAGAAACTAAAAGATTACATGAAATACATACTTCCAACATCATAGGCAATAGTAATATCAAGAACTTAAAAGAAAGTGCAATAGCATGGCAAATAGAAATAGCATAAGTAGTGGTTCCAACATTGCAAAAAGCCAATTGAACTATTGCCACGCGAGATGTCAAAGTAAAATTACTCGGGTTAGCAAGCAATACAAACTATCGGTTGTGGCAGGCCAGAGATTGCCAGGTGATCGAAATTAAGTTAGTTGATATCAAACATTCACAGTTCTCTCCCATTAAGATTCCTCTCTATACCTCTTCACCAAGAAGGCAAATTCATCTATTTAAACTACACCATAGGCTCTCAGCAAATTTTTACTTTCTGATGAATGGCTGATGCAAATTAAATATAAACAACAGAACACGGGGGAAGCATAAATTGAAAAGGCTATGATTTCTCCAAGATAAATAAAATGAACAGTAAAGAATATATAAGGTACTCTAGTAGTTCATGTATTTAAAACTTGTACCGTGTCGAGACAATGATAAGAAAGGTAGCATCATTTGTGATCATTGAACAAGAAACTATATTGTTTCACACTTGATTGTCAACCATCAAAGAAATTTTCTACAAGTAAGATTTTTACTTCCAACTTCCAAGTAATTTTCAACAAGCACAATTTCTGATTTTTGAGGACCACTAACAAACTGATAGCACAAAATCGGTATTACACATCACATAAATAGACTCCTGCCAGTAAAATCTCAAAGTAAAGGCCTGTTTTAGTAATATCGAGAGGATAGCTGTTGGGCCAATGAAATTTAATGCATAGAGCTAGGAAAGGGCTTTGAGAATGAAAAAAATATTGACTATTATGTGATCCTTCAAATTGAAGGTTTACTTATTACCAAAGTGAGAATCAGAGCAAAAGAAAAAAAGATTCCCAATCATATGCAGTAGCTATTATAAAACAAGAACAAAAAAAAGGACAATTTAGAACATTCTACAATCCACATATCCATGGGCGGCTAAAAACTTTAGAGAAAAAACTATACAATAAATACATACTAAAGTGAGCAAATGCACATATGAAATGAAAAAAAAAAAAAAAAAAAAAAAAAAATTGAAATGAGAGGTATTACAACATTGGTTTCTGGTGAGCAACAACTTAATCGAAATAGATGCAAATGGCTATTGATAGAGTGGAAAACCCCAAAAGTTACCTTTAATATCACATAGGAATCTCCAGTGAAAAACTTTCCGTGTAGAGACTTTGGGACTTCAACAGGATTAAAATTTTCAATTCGCCATATTTCAATGCCACTAGACTAAGTTAAGAAGGTAAACATGTGGAGAGTCCAGATACTGGAAACACAATCACCAGCAGGTGCAAGTGTAACAGTAAGACTACATTTGCCATGGCAGTGATTAAAAACTGATCACGCAAATTGATTTCAAACAGAAATGATCAGACATGATTATTTGCAACTTGATAATAATGTGAAGACGAGTATGATTGGGTAGCATTAGGATACGCCTTCTGCCCTGCCCCTTGGAAAGCTGGATCCAAATCTTTATTTGAAACCGACATACTGTTAATCACAGACTTTTAAGAATTTTCTACAGGCAAATTTGACCTGAAACAGGACAAGGATAACCTTCAATAGCCATTAACTGAATACATGAAAACTAAAAGGTAAAGGTAAACTCTCAGATTTACAGAACACAAGATGGTCCTCACATAATCAGGAAAAACCAAAACCAAAACATCAATTTAGAACAGATGGAAATCATAGGTAACCAAAAATCTTTACAAAACTCTCAATATTAAATTCCTATTAGATACATCTGCAACAATGGTCTATAAGTTCATTCTGCTTGTGGGAGCAAGACTATATACTTATCCGCGTATCATTTCCCACCACATGCAGACTGGAAACAGCAGCTTCTCCACTACACATCATTCTGTGGAATAAATTTTACAAATATATCGCGGTTCATGCTTCTCACCCCATATGTCATGCAGCGTTCAGTTCCAGGTCAGAAAAGCTCAACAACTAAGCCACAAGCTCTCTTCCTTTCTTTTATTCGTCAAAGTCTAATTTCCATGTTTTCTATTGTAGATAAACTGATTGAGTTGTTATAATCTACGAACTATGCCAATGACATAGAGCACTTCGTAAAATATTGACATAAGGGTAATGGCTACCCGGCCTACCTCATTTGAGAATTGACAAATAAACCAATGAGTGAATCATATACACCCAGAGAGAGAGAGAGAGAGAGAGAGAGAGAGAGAGAGAGAGAGAGAGAGAGAGAGAGAGAGAGAGAGAGAGGTGAAGAGAAGAGCAACGTGAAGCCAGCAATAAACAGATGACGTAAGAAAAGTCCTTCCAATTTGTTTATCTATGCATAACTGATTGGTGACTCATGCCAAACAATCCCTCTTTCTCCAATAATTCGGGACAGTAATCTTGGACTTCTAAATCTCATCTCTCATTCAGATGAAGTCATAAATTGACAATCGGACGATCCACCAAACAAAGGCGTATCGGCATTTCAATATTGACAGATAACAAACCTCATAATTTACAGTTATCGATGACTCGTCGCTTGTCCAAATGAAAAATGTCTCCCCCTCATCATCAAGATACGATTTTTAGCAAGTAAAAGACAAGAACAAGGATTATAGCATCGCATCGCATCACATCAAAAATCAAATTTTATACAAATCAAACACAAAACTGAATAAAACTAAAAAACGGAGCAGAAAGCGATGAATTCCGATGAACCAATTACCTTTTTATCCGTGAAATATGCAAGCCTTAACCCGACAAAATAACTCAGCCAGATCCACCCAAATCCCTCAACTGAGCTAAATCAACAAAAATCCCAGTACAGATTACAAGAGAAAAAGGTGATTCTCAAGCCCAAAAACGGAAAAACAAAAGAAATTCGATTTACGGGAATTTAAGGATCAAAGATAGACAGAGATAGAGGCAGAACGGTATGTTTGTATGTTTTTGAGAGAGAGAGAGAGACAGTGAGAGAGATGGGATTGAGTGGAGGGAATGATGGCGAGTATACCTGGCAGGCGTGCCTATCACTAACACGGCTTTAAAAAACCCTTCTTAACAAATCATAATCACGTATGAACTGTAAAGATACGTTAAACCATTATTAAACAAGCAAATACCAATTAAATTAATGAAAAATAAGAGCAAAAAACAACAGATTCAATAATTGTTCCGAATCAATCGAACCTTTTCAAATGTGCCAACACAGTAAACTTCTGCTCAATATTTGAAAGCCCACAAATTATAATGGAAGAAATTAGCGTAAAATTTTCTTGAATTCTCACGGTAAGGACCCTTTAACCATTATTAAAGAAAAATCACATCTTTTACTTATATCATTAAAAAAAACAAGAAATTAAGGATGAAAACGCATCTTTATTCAAGACAGGTAGATGTGTAGGTAGCCCATTAATTATTTTTCCACCCTAAGAAAAAAAACTGCAAAATTCCACAATCCATTATTATGGTGGGCGAACGAGCTGACTTTCGATTGGAGCGAGAGAAATCTAGAGACTGGGACAGACGGTGACCGACCATGATTCATCACTCGTCATTAAAGCAAAAAGAGTCTCATTTCGTTTCTGATTCACTAGCAGATGCGAAGATGCCTCTGGCTGTGGAGTGGGACCCAACGGTGGGGCCATGGCGGATGACAAGGTGGGGGATCGTGTCAGCGACGATGTTGTTCGATATTTATTTATTTGACTTGAAAATCTTTGATTACAATTTAAGGTGTGGCAAGACATGGAACATATGAGTTGAGAGGACAAAGAATTAGATAGAAATTAAAATATACCTGTAATTTTTTAAATTATCAACTAATTTTGTGGGTTCACCACGAGGGATAGATATTCATCGCTTGTTTCGATTTGACGTAATTTATTTTGCTTTTAGAAATATATATTACGATTTTAGTATCGTTTTATTTCGGTTAGATTCGATTTTCTATTAAAATGGTTCGATTGTTTCGATTTACATATTTATTTAAATTAATAATTAAATATAATTTAAAATATAATATATTATTTCTTAGTTATTTTTTATAAAACTTTTAAATATAGAGTCTAAATGAATTAAACAACAGAATAATTAACTAAAATTTAACAAAAATATACTTAATTCACTATTATCATTTATAAAATATATCATCTGAATAAAAACATGAAAAAATATTTAATCTAGTTAAACTTTGGTTTTATCAGTCAATTTAATTTTGACATATATAATATGAATTCGAACTATATAAATTTTATTTTTAACATTTGTATCCAAAATAAATAAAAAACCAGTTTTCGATCCAGTTCAATTTCCTATTTTTTGGTTCGAATTTTCATTTAAACTAAAGTTTGAACACCCATTGTATAATGTTTTTAGACAATTTTTTTTGGGTAATTATGTTGTTAATTTGATGGGATGGATAAAAAAAATTGCTAAGTTTTCTAAAGAAAAAATGTATTGTTTCGCGAATAAAATTGAGTGAATCGTCTTACGGATCTTAATCTGTGATACGGGTTAATCCTATCATATTCACAATAAAAAGTAATACTCTTAGCATAAAAAATAATATTTTTCAGGGATGACCCAAATAAGATATCCGTCTCACAAATACGACCCGTGAGACCGTCTCACACAAGTTTTTGTCATAAAAGTTTACATGTACAAAAAATTACAAAATCAAGGTTGTTTTGATAATCGGAGCGATACTATATAAAAAGATCAATTAAAAGTATAATGATGTTTTTAACATGGAGTCAAGTAAAGTAATTTTTGTGGATTTTGAAAACGCTAAATATTCTCTTTCTTCAAACACAATCTATCAATCTATGATTATGACATGGAATGGTTGCTAATTTCGAAAATGTGAACATAAGATACATATTTAACCGTTGATATTTTTGGGGATAGTTAATTTCGATTTGTCCATGTTTGTATCGAATTCAATGTATAATGTGAACATAAGATGAACAATTAAACAATTACGTTAAACAAAGCAATTGTTGATAACACACAATAATTCTACGATTATGACATGGAATGGTTGCTAATGAATTTTTGCTGACCCAAAAATATCAAGTTTGTGACAAAGTTTCGAGTTCATGACTCAATTACAATAAAAAAAAAAAAATTAAATTGATTTTAAATTTTGTTTACTTGGACAGACAAAATCCAATGTTGCATTTGGATCGACGGAATTGAAGCAAGATATTTGAAATCCAGAATTACTTGATTTGTTTGAACAAATCCACTTGACAATGAATTTCAAATCCCAAATTTTTATTTTTTGAATCACTGTGGTGAATTTCAAATTCATCACAACTTGGATTTATTTTAAATCATCCACTCAACCACTTCATGAAATCCAAGTCATGTAATCCAAACACAGTCGTTCAAATTCACTCAAACATCAAGTAATGCAATTTCAATAATATTCCTCAGATCAAATATCTTCCTAAAAATCAAATTATTCAATCCAAGTGTCGGGTCGTTCCGATCTTTTTAAAGGCAATAAATGGTCTCTTGGGATTTGGAAGTTTCTACCGGATGTTTTAGTTTTTTTAAGAGAATGTTTTTGCAACATATATTCTTCGAACTAATCATTCGGTAAGAAGGCCATAATCACCGTAGTTTTGTTCAAAATGAAAAATAGTGGCATATAAGTTATAAGTATCAACTTGAAAAACGTACAAAAATAAAAGAGAAACCCGATCTCAAAGTGGTGTTCACGTGTCTAGTCTAATAGCAACACAATCAATAAGAAATTACCAAAATTGTCAAAAATCGAAAGACACAAGAGCACTAAAAAAAATTCTTCTTCAATATAGATAACAAAAATTACGAAAAGAAAAAAAAACATACAAAACGAAAATTGTAAATTTTTCTTTTATTATCGTTCGAAAAATTGATGAAATCTTAGAGCCTCACGTTTATTAATCAGTATAGATATACTACATATACATAATAATAGACATGAGTTTTTTGGTAATAATTCACTCAATCCATTGCGTTCCGTGCTAGTGTTGTTTTATATGTATATGATTGCGACTCAGCCTCAACCTAGATGTTGATCCACACTAGGGAAACAATATTGTGCAACATATGTTCATTGAATCTCAAGTCCCAGAGAAATTATCAATTGAACCTTCCAAGTAAAACAGTAAGTAGCGTCTCTAATCGTCCCAAGGTAGGGATAAAACTGGGAGTCGCAAGCTCGAAACTGGAAAAAATTCATCTGCAACAAATTTCGTAACATTTTATGTTACGTTGATCTTGAATGACACATGTTTAATTCGACATATTAAAAAAATCGCGACACCACAAAAAAAAAATCCAAAATGTGACAATTAATTTTTAATGTAACATATAATATTACAACAATTGTTACGTATGATTATTTTTTTTCCCGAAACTAGGATAATTTAACCATACGATATGCCACCCCTTTCATAGATCTCGAGCATACTCAATAATGGATATGAAATATGTATAAACACCACAGGTCACTTCCATTACAACACTTTTGAATTCTAGAAGATAAAATAGCAATTTTGGTCATGTAAATTCGGCCAATTTCCCTTTTTAGTCTTAGGAACTTTCAATTTCAAGCTACTTTTTTAGTCTAGTTCTTTGGATTTTTTTTTCATTTTAGTTATTTTTCATTAAATTGTTGACGTAACATCAAACAAATACATTACTAAAACCAAAATTATAATTTCTAGCTAGTTTCGAGATATTTTGGACTAAAAATGAAAATTATACAAATTTCAAGACCAAAATCATAATTTCTCCCAGAACAGAATCAAAATAGAAATTGTGAAATCATTCTTCTTTCAAATGCACTTCATGCATTCATTATGATTTTTAATAAGTTGCATAAAATCCCATTTTCGCTAATAAAATATCTTTATTCATTTCTTTATAAATTTTTTTTTGTTGATATTTTAACTGAGCCTCTTATCACTCAAACATATACATCTATGTAATCAGTGGCGGAGCCACGTTCATTGGCACCTGGGTTTTAGCACAGGTGACTCATTTCTTTTTTTAAAAAAATTCATATGTATATCTTATATAATTTTGGATTAATTTGATATTAGCATGTGTGGTTGTGGGTTTGCCACGTAGGCAGGCGCCCACAGGTGTGCAGGAAAGAGGTGTGCAGGGTATCATTGCTCTATATATATATATATATATATATATATATATATATATATATATATATATATATATATATATATATATATATATGCACGAATTTATGCACTTCCATGACTGTTGGAATTGAATAATAATATATTATATACGTACGAGTGTTTATTGAAAATTTCACGAATCATATTGATATGTATTTATCTTTATAATGAGAATACTAAATCATCATTTACGTTCTTTATGCAAAATATAGAACAATAATTTATAATCAATATGGTCATTTTCATTAATTAACCACTTCCAAAATCTTGTCTGGTTATTTAACACATACGAACATTTTTATAACAGTGACATATCAATTACCAAGTGGAATATTTTGTTTGTACACCCGAGCTTAGTTTTCAAATGCAAATTTTAAGGGATAATAGCTAAAATGTTCCTCTCGTTTACCTATTTTATCTTTGGTCTTGTAAATATTCAAATTTGAGTTTTGATCGTATAAGTTAAGTTGTGTTTTTTTTTTTTGTCACATCATCATTTTCTGACCTTATATCATCAATTTATCTGCCAAAAAAAAAACTTAAATCAAAACATAATATAATTTATCGAACCAAAACCTAAATTTGAATACGTATAAGATTAAAATAGACAAATTTGAGAACTATATTTTTAGCTTTTTTCCCAAATTTTAATTATGTTTTTTTGGAGTTTTAATACATATATGTATACACACATAACGAGAACAAACAGAAATTAAGGAATTTTTCGAAACATTGACCAATGAAAAATAAAATTAATTAATAACAATCTTATGGAATTTAACTGGATAATTGCTGCTACATAAATTTCCAACAATTATTGCTTAGAAATCAAAGTTTTAATGACAAATCAAGATGGTTAGGCTCTTCACATGCTCTCGGATCAGGCTTGAAGAAATCATTAACAATCAAGTTATCATCATAATTCACATCATTTCTGACAGACTTATGATCTGTAGGACCACGAAGATCAAACCCAAGAACCCGACGCAAACTACTCGAACTTGACTCGAAGCCGGCCGGGTTCAAACCCGAGCCCGAGTCACGCCTCGCCGAGCTCGATTCTCTGCTCTTCTTGGCTAGGGTTCTCTCCAGTTTATGAGCATTTTGATGACCTCCTAGAGCTTGTGAGCTGTAAAACTTCCGTCTGCAGTAGTTGCATGAGAAAACCCGCTGCTCGGTAGGGCTTAAAGGTGGCGATATGGAGAATGAATTCGGAGAAGAAGGATCAAGCACTAGATCTAGGTTGAGCGTATCCATTTTTCTTGATGATAAGCTCAGATTAAGAGATGTTTTGGGTTCATAATCCATGATTTGTGCGATCGAACGGATGATTGATAGAAGATGAAATGGTGTGGATTATTAGTGCTTGTTTTGTGGAGGAAAAGTTGAGTGAAGCAGAAGCATTATTTGAGAAGTTAGCTGCATGAACCTGAGGTAGGCTTGGAGGCCGATGTGCTCTATATTTATATACACACGGATAGTATATCACAGTAGAGAGAGAATGATTATATATTCTGTGTTTATTATTTGAGGTAAAAATCTTTTTTAACCCTTTGTGATTTTGTTTTCTATATTATCAAATTTTAGTTTTAATCTACTGTCTTTTTATTTTATTTTATTTTATTTTAATTTTGGTCATTAATTCATCCGACATAACACTGATCTAATGCTTACATGTTGCTCATTTGTGCAGTGCGCTACACTAGTATTCTTAATAAAAAGATGTAGGACCAAGTGCTCGTCGTTTTATCAAAAACTATAGTTGGTGGTAATGGTACAACTCAAATCTTTTAAACCGCACAGCAGCTCAAGCACCACGGTTCGATCGCTCTACCCAGCAAGAACAATTATTGCACGCAACAATCTTCCTCCCAATAATTGCACTCCTTACAAATTAATGGGAAATCGAACCCGTGACCTTGACTCTGATACCAATTGTAGGACCGAGTGCTTGTCGCTTTACCAAAAGCTATAGCTGGTGGTAATGGTGCAACTAAAATCTTTTAAACCACACAGCAGTTCAAGCACCATGGTTCGATCACTCTACCAAACAGTGACAATTATTACACCCAACAAAAGGCTTAAATTGCAATTTTTTTGAAAATACATGATTGATGTTTAAATTTTACAATATAGATAATCAAAATTGTAAATAGTTAAACATATAGAATGAAAATTTCAATTTTCCCAGGTTACAAATTATATTTATCGAGTTTAGTATAATATGTAATTTAATTAATGAGATCCTACAATGTGGGTTTAGTCTTCACTCTAAATCCAATGATTATCACAAGTCCAAACATGTGAGGTTCACGTTTGACTCGACATAAAAATATTTTTTTAAGCTATGTTTAACTAAAATTATTTAATGTGCACTTGTCGTACATGTTATATATGTTAGTTGAAAATGAATTGTGTGTTTTTAATATATATTAGGATTGGCGATTGGTATTAATCAACTCGATGTGACAATAAAGTTTCAATCTTGGAATATTAAATTCGTATCATATATTATTAGCCACACACTAAGTAGGTGCACCATGATTATTATTAGTAAACGAATTATTGTTGTGAATATATCACTGCAATTTAAATTATAACTTTTACATAACTGAAATAAGTAAAACTATTTCACTATTTGTGTAAATTGGATTGACGATGCACGTATCGAATTAGACTAATGATATTTTTGGGGAAAAAATTGCGATTTAAGTCCTATAAAATGGCATGTTTTGGATTTTATTTTTTCATCTTGTCCGAGTTTGATTTCATCAAGGAATGTGAATTTATTTTTTGGTTTTGGTCTTTATTTAGTCTGAAACCTGTAAATACATCAAATATTACTTATTTTGCAATGATTCTCTCATGTCCTACTTGTATGGAGAAAATAAAACATATATCATATACATTAAAATCTATCTAAGCAAAAATAAAGAGAAACAATAAGTTTTTTTCTTACTATTTTGAAATATTATGTTTCGTTTTACTTTATTTTCTCTATTAGATTTGGTTAGATTGTTAATATATGTAATATAAGTTTTAAAATATTACACGAGACATAGAGAAGAGTATTAGTGTCAAATAAGAAATATTTAATGTGCTTAGTGACATCCGACGAGAAAAAAAAACTAAACCCCAAAAAAAATCATATCATCAATGAAAATCAAACATTGAAAATTATATGGTCCAAATCCAATTCATCTCAACTTACATGATTAAAATCTCAATTTTCTCATATTTTTGCAATACCCACACACACATATCCTCGACCAATAAAATTCAGGTTAATGAAAACCGCGTGTGCGAAAAAAGAATATTATTATTCTCGATTTTTTAATGACAAATTATAAGAAAAGCCGACACTGGTAAATTGTTTATGTTTATTAATTTATTTAACAAATATCGCATAATTTGTTAAGATATTCTCTTTACCTCCTCAGTTCATTATTATAAAATATCTGTTTAAATTTAATATCATGCATTACATTTAACTAATTATTTATTTTTGAACTTATAATTAAAAACAAAAATATTTAATTAGATAATAATTATAGGCAAAAACTTATGTGAGACGGTCTCAAATGTCGTATTTTTGTGAGACAAATCTCTTATTTGAGTCATCTTTGAAAAAATATTAATTTTATGCTAAGAGCATTACTTTTTATTGTGAATATCGGTAGGGTTGACACGTCTTACAAACAAAAAAATTCGTGAGACCGTCTCACAAGAAACCTACTCATAATTATATACACATAATCTTCGTGCCGGGAGACCTCCTTGGCAGTTTTAATAAGTGTAACCCTGGTAAGAAACCATGTGCATTCCAACATAAAGATCTCGAAGAGAGCAAGTAAGAATTGAATAATGAGAGGAAGATTAGAGATGTGTAAACGGGAATCAAAGGGCTGTCGCCTTCATTAAAGGCAGAGGTATTGTGCCTTTGTCGGCTCAACAAAAATTAAATTCAGTGACTTTTTTTTTCAAGAAAAAACATTCAAATCTCTAGAATTCATATTTTATTTATTATTATAAAGATGAATTTTGTAACTTTTCTGACCATGTAATACGGATATATATATAGATTCCATGAGATATACAGATATATGAAGTAATATGCCACTTTCTTCTCTTTATTTTTTAGATATTAATAAAAACTTTTGTGAAGAAAAATTTGCTCAAAATTTTTTCTATTCTAAAAATATTGCAAAAGTGTTGTTTTTTTCAATGGTTTTTTGTAGAGGTGGCGGAATTGCAACACATTTTCCCTTTTTTTTTCTAAAAACCTTGGTTAAAAAATAATAATCATAAACCACACTGTATATTTTTTTTGTCAAGAACAGCATCAAACCATCTCGTTTAAACCTCTTTTCATATTATTGACATATGGTTATAATAATATGTTATCATTGTTATATAATGATGTTTTAAAATTAAATTTGAACATTTGATTTTTATTGTTATTTTTATCATTCTCTAAAAAAACTGCAAATTGACCGAAACCATAAATCTAATTCTACATATAAAACCAAATTTATATAAACAAAAACTAATAAACCATATATGACAATTCAGTTTAAATTTTTTAAGAAAAATCACGAAACCACGTTGTGATCACCCATAAAATCTTATATTTTTTTAAAAAGGCGCTTGACTTCGTCATACATATTTAAAATTGGAACCAAGACTGAATTAGATAACATAAAAGACAAAAATCAAATATACAAGACCCAAAATTCAAATTTTCCTTCTAAAAAGTAAAGATACATATCAATATACTTCTTATTACTCACATGTCTATAATTTAATTCTATGAATCTCAAAAATTAATCATGAAAATGGACATGGAATTGACAATGATGGGGTCCAATCACATTTTGAAAGTAGGGGTGGAGTTCTTGTACTGATTTCCAATTAAAGTAGTCGATAGAGATTAAAGATAAGCCTCCTTGACTACATCAATTACGTGAAGTAATAATTCAGTTCTCTTTGCTGAAAAGAAAGAAACAACATCGACTAGACTAATAAAATGATCTCATGAAAATTAAGTACTCATAATCAATACTTTTTCTTCATAATAATGCTTCTTTTCACATCTTATTTTTCCTGACGAGTGACCCGTATAATAATTCATGTATGTCAAGATCGTCAATTTTAATTCACATATTTCAAATCGGAGTTCACGTCTACCTGCCACTTAAAAATTCCCTCTAAATGAGCATCACATGGTTAAAAAGTTAGATCGGATCCTTATAGGAGTGAATACTTGTCGTTTGATGATGTTTCACTTATTCTTCCAATAGGGACATATATTGCTTTTCAATGGTCTCTTTTCCTATAATGCAGTTCCTCGTCACTTATGTAAATCATATATGTGATTTTACTTCTGATATCAATTGTACAATTGAACACTTGCTATTTTAGAAAATATTATAGAATATGGTAACGACAAAACTTAAATCTTTTAAATCCTACTACAACAATACGATAAGAGCCATGCATGCTTCGTTTTCTCTCGGAAAACTTATAATAAACTATATGGATTTAATTGTAGTGAGGTTTCATGTCATCATGTGTTAGGTAACAAATCATGACTTTTATATACGGTGAATGAAACTTAAAAAATATGTGTTATTCCATCGTATTCTTTCCCAATTTCACGTGTTTGTATCTTGGCTAACTCAAAGGAATTATGATTTTTTTTAAATGTCTGAATTTGGTAATTGAATAATTAAATCAATAATTGAACCTGGATGCCCAACGAATTAAATTCCCTGCATGATGTTCTATGGTTCTGGACAAAATGTCAAACTTTAGGGAACAAGGGAACATTGTATTTAGTCAAAAAAATATATTTATATGAAAATAATTATATATCTTTGATTTTCCATGTTATTTCTAACCTCTAGAGATTTTGATAAAACAAAATTAAATTATAGCACAAATAAGTATATGTAGTGGAAAAAAACTAAGGAGGCAAAGGTTAGAATGCATGATTGGAAAATATTTTTAAACGAAAAATGTTGCTTGATTTCGAAATTAATTGAAATTGAAAGAGTTGAAATCGTGCGACTAAATTGAATGGTAAAAACTTATGTAAGACGGTTTCACGGGTCGTATTTTGTGAGACATATATCTTATTTGGGTCATCCATTAAAAAATATTACTTTTTATGCTAAGAATATTACTTTTTATTGTGAATATCGGTAGGGTTGACTCGTCTCACATATAAAAATTCGTGAGACCATCTTACAAGAGACTTACTCAAATTGAATATATATGTTCGAAGTCTCTACGGCACGAGCTTCATTTTAGGACGATTATTTCATCGATCGACAGTAACTGAAAGAAGGGCTACCCGATGAAGTAATCGGAATTGTATGGAGACGAGATTGGGAGATATCAAAGGAAAATGATATGTTGGCCAGTTGTAGTGACATATATAATTGTGGGTATAGTCGTTATATTGTTCATATTATCAAGATTGTTTGACTGGTGTTATTATATGTTTTTTATAACCTGGAAATAACCTTCTCAGGTTAAAAAAAAATTGTTTTAATAAGATAAAAATAGCTTAAAAACTTGTTTTAGAAAATTTATATCTATACTATAGCTAATATATCATATAGCTAATATATCATAATAAATTTTTTATTTATTTTTATCTATACTTTTATTTAAATGATTATAACACTTATAATATAAAAGTATTATAAAAAGATCACCAATTTTTTTTCGTGAGACGATCTAATTAGTTAATTTTGCGTGATGGATCTTCTACCTACGCTCGTTAAAATGATTTTTTTATGTCAAAAATATTATTTTTTATAGTCAAAAAATTATATATATATATATATATATATATATATATATATATATATATATATATATAATCATTTAATATCGAGTAAACCCATTTATTTAATCCGATAAAAAAAATCTGCTTCGTTCAAAAAAACAAAAAAATCTGCTCAATACCATCTCTGGGTAGTTCGGATTCACCGTCGACCCCAGTTCAGCTCGGATTAAATTGTCATCCCTAAAAAACATTAGAGCTGTGAAGGAGACAAAAATCGAAATTGTAGGTCGCAAATTTAGTAATTTGCTCCGAATTTCGCCCTTTTTGATCGAAATTGGATGGTTCTGTGATGATATTATGGCGCATTCTGCAATTTTTTCATGGCCCATAATTTCCCCGCCCAATTATCTGCTGCGTAGAAGGATATTTGAAGTTTTTTTTTTCCAGAATATCTTACGAAAATCTCAAGAACTGGTGGTTTTCTCCGGTGCTGCTTCTTCATTGGGGTCAGCATTTTATTGGCTTTGTTTCTGCTCAATTCATTTTTGAAGTTAGATATTGTGCATAATTGTAGCAATGAATATGGAAAGAAGTGTGTTTGATTCTTTACTTAAATTTGCTGAGCATTTATCCCTCATTATTGTTTTGATCAGATGTGGATGATAAAGCTATTGGAAAATATATGAGCATAGAAATATAGATCATTAGATGCAGTTCACGATGGAAAATTTGTTGTTCTGTTTCCATGTAACGAATCTTAGTAACTTTTCCGCCCGAATTTCTGACTTCTTATTGTTAATGGGAATTAGATGAATGCTAAAAGATATTTTTGATATCGCAGGTTTTTAGTTTGTGATTCTTTTATGATTACCACCTTTAGTGAATGGATTAGTCTCATTTGTTTTGTATGTTACTCCATCAATGTAAGTCTTTTTGAGAAAATTATGGTTTTGGTTCTCATGCTAAACTACATGGAATTGGTCTTTGCTCTTCTGTGTGACTCATGTTACTTATAACAAAGTCGCTGCAAAACTCATTCGTGCTTAAAACAGATTCGCCATTTCATACTGCTACTTTGCAAACTAAATTTCACCGAGGTATTGAATTGTTTTGGATGCTATTCCGATGCGCCTAGAATCTTGAATACCATAAATTGAATCCTAATTAGTTCAATTTTTGTTCGATAACATGATATAAAACTCTCAAGACAGGAAAATACTGGCAATTCTATTAATTACTATGAATAATATTTTGGCAAAAACATTGTTTGTATGCGATAAAATATATGAAAGTTCATAGATCATAATGCAAAATTAGCTTAAAATAATCTCAAGTGCACCTTGTAAAAATAGGCCGAAAAATATACTGTGAAATTAATAACAATGAAACAAGTTTGAGGCACATTATAACATAAATTAGCCTTTTACCATGGGACTCCTGGTCTGTTCACAGCTTTTTCAGTTTGAGATATGCTTATTCTAATAAATGCAAATTTTCACATTGGTAGAAGTTTTTTTTGTTAATGAACATCCATAGTGGAAAGGGTAAAACCAGTTAATGTACATTGTACGGCTTGCTACAAGGTTAATGAAAAACAGAACAGATAAGGACTGTTCTTTGAGTACGTGTTGCTTGGTGTTCGAAGTTATGAATGTGCAATTGTAAAAAAATATCATGAACGTTTATCTTTTCTTTAGAATATGGATTATATGGATGATTTCTTGCAAGATGTGACTTCTATACTTGTGATCTTTGTATCTCCCTGATAGTATCTGTAATAGTAGAGTCAAACTGCTGGCTTTGAGGATTTTCTGCATAGGCTACATAATATGCTGCAATGCTAGCTTGTATCCATGCCATTGCCACCCTACTCTGCAATTTATAAGGTAGCAATTGGTTAGCAGCTATGACACATAGACACTCCTAAATCGGACCTGTGTTGTGTTGAACTGGACATATCAAGGACAAGAACATGGCTCGAGTACATGTTCGAAGATCAAGAGAACAAAAAACCTTGGACACGGTTGGGAGACAGCGGGATACTTCTTAATATGTTTGAAAGTTTAAGGTGAGAAGTAGTAATTTCGTATACTTGTACATGAATGTGTCGTGGTTTCTATGACCGTGCAACAAGGGTTATAACAGTTCTTGATAAAGTAAATACTTATTTCTGCCAACAATATTCAAGACTCGAATCTTTACCATAAAATATCCAGTTAAGAAGGTGTACATAGACACTTCTGTTGCATACTTCTTGTGGATCACTAGTGCCCAAGTACCTCCCACTAGTCCACATATGGATCCTGTTGCCACCCCACACAGGAAACAGAACGAACTTGTGAGGTCAGAATCGATCAACTTTTCCATTCCATGTCTTCTAAACGTATCCCATGCATCCATTGAAGCTTGGACGATCCCTTTGTTGTACACACCTACCTGCACGAATCCCCATCTGTTCCCGTAAGCTACAACTCTTGATGCAAACCCCTTGCAACAACCCGCACACGAGAACATGAACTCATCCACATCTCCGGAAACCATACTTATTGCTCGAGCTATGCTTCTGATAACAATAAGAAGTGGTACGAGAATGGAGCCCAAGGAAATACTCCCCATTGAATATTTAGCCGTGTTTTTCACTATTGTTTTAAAATCAACTTCTATTCCACATGCAAATTGCATGTATTTGATGTGTGATACCATGACTTGCATTGTGTACTTGACAATCTGCATTGTCCATGTCAAGCTTCCAAGGATTATGAATATGAATATAATATCGATCTTTGTTCCGGTAGCAGTAGCTCCCCCAATGCCAGATACCAAGAAACTTGAAAAAATAGTACTAGCGATGATTGATAATAGTACTGTAGTTTTTACTTTTGGAGGATGATATGCTATACTAACCGTTGCTATCCTATAGGTTCGATCAAATCGTGGAGTCACCCAACATGCATATAAAGATTGTAACAAGGAAGAAAGTATAGCAATTACAGATGCTGCTAAACTCCCCGGAGTCCCTATTAGGACAAGCAAAATCCCGAATGCACAAGTAAGAAGAGGACTTAGCCAGAATGTGGTCTTAACAGCCCTCGAAGGATTGATGCTCGTGGATGCTTGCCATGCAAACCCTACTATTCCTCCACAAGCTGTTGACGAGAGGACAGGCACGTACCATTTTTTCGGATGGAAATGATGGGTATGGACAGTCGACAAGACACCACGAAGGACAAGAAAGAACACCAGGACAGTGATTAAGAGGAGATGGATGTAGAAAATGTACAGAAATGAGTTGCTGAAAATGTTTCCGTCCCTTGTCATCTCTGACTCGGCACCATTGATTTCCTGTATTTGCATCCAAAATATCAGTTCATAGATTGACTGAGGAGGTAATAGAAAATCAAGAAACAAAAGCAAATCCGCATAGGCGGGTGGTGAATCTGCGGGGACGGAGAGGTACCAGTTAGACCCCTGTAAGTGAAAAAAATTCAAATTCCATGTCCTAAATTGTCCTGTTGATTAAAATTTCATGTCCCATCCCCGTGGAGAGAGAATAGGACCTTGTTTCTTGATGAAAGGCTGTGATGTGGATCATAAATTCCGGTTGCTGTGTTATTTACATCTCTCATCTTTGACTTCCTGTCCATGTACTGGCACTAAAAAAGTATGTGTATATACATATTATTTTTCACTAAATTGCTTAGCATCCACGATTCAACGGAGGATGGAAATGGATTTTCGACTCATTTCAAGGTGAGACTCTAACCCATTTGAAGTCTGCTTCAAGACATTATTTTATGCATGTTTACAGCTGCACCCGTTATTTATGTACTTAACACACTATTGACCAAGTCCTGCTCCATTATATTTCCTCCATCTTTTAACTACTATTTCTCCATGACCATTATTACCACCCTATTTTTTCAACGTTTTAGTTGGGGAGGGGGTTCTGTTAACGTTGTTCTCGTATCTATTAGGTCGCATATCCTTATTGATACGACCAAATCACGCCGAAATACAATTACCATTATGCCCTTCTTTTTTGGTTTTTTGGATTCCTTCAACGATGTCATATTTTTATAATATTTTTTGGGCTCCAAATTTTCCTGAATACGAATATTTGAAGTAGACGATTAGGATTGGGATCAAGGGGAATTCAATAATGGTGACATAAATGAAGAAGGCTTCCTCCATCTTACGAGTCTCGTGATGTAGTTGGATATTCAGATTCACAAGAATTACGTCTGGGATTTGTATTTTTTGGTAAAGGGAATAAAAAGCTATACTTTTTTGGTTAAAGGGGTTTTGTTTGTTATTAATGCTTTTGGTTCACC
The DNA here is from genome assembly GCF_022965805.1 of Primulina eburnea. Lineage (NCBI taxonomy): Eukaryota > Viridiplantae > Streptophyta > Magnoliopsida > Lamiales > Gesneriaceae > Primulina > Primulina eburnea. Next base: position 8,678,061 of record NC_133103.1, read on the forward strand.
AGTTTCACAGTTAACCTAATGCAGCCTACTCTTTGTTTGTTTTTTTATTTATTATTATTATTATTTAATTTTAACTTTATTATACGGATTTTTTAATCGTAGTCGTATATGAAGGGAGTAAGTGGGACACCACTTTCATGAACTATTCAGTACCACAAATAATTCAATTAATTTCTTTTTCTGCTCATTATAATTATAAAATTTTTATTTGACATCCTTGCCATAGGATTGATAAATTTAGTTTTGTCGAGAAATATACAGATATTTAGATATATATGAATTGGTAGATATATTTGAATCATCTAGTACTCGCAGAATGTTTTTGTTAAGGAGATGATTTAAAATTAAGATATGATTTACAATTCATCGATGATTTGAATATACATATAAATATGGTGTTTACATACTTATATTTCTTGGTTCAAGTTACAGGTAGGTCGATTTTTCGAACAAGACTTTAAATTCAAATATCATGATTATAATACATAGATATCGAAATTCAATTCTGACCCAACTCAAATTGTTAATATCGGTAGGGTTGACACATCTCACAGATAAAGATTCGTGATACTGTCTCACAAGAGACCTACTCAAATTTTTTATATGATCACTGACAAGTGTTATCCAATAATTCTCAACGAAAGTTGTACTCCACGTCCTCGTTCACAATGAATTTCTCAATGGATAAATCTTTTTTTATATTATTATTTAAAGGAAATTATATATATTTGTTATTGAATATTGATAAAATTATTATATGAATTAATTATAAATATCAAATTTATATAGAAAAAAGTTTATGTAATTAATATTTATTAACACATATAAACGATAATGTACAACATGAACGTGAAATATAAATCTGTCGTATTTAATTCATCTTGGTAAAAGTAAATAAAAATTTGGAATATTTGGTCACAGCAGATATTAAAATATAGATTGAAGCCGAAATAATTTTGCATTCGTATCTGGAAATTATTAAATGATAGTTGGCAGGCAGAAACCCATAAAGATGTTGGGCTTTATATCTAAGCTGAAATAAATACATAATTTTCTTTCTATGAAAAATTTTAAACTCTATAAATTATTATTCCTAAATTGATGGTGTGCTACCAGGTTTGTAAGTCTACTTTGCCAATAATAAATCTTAAAAATATATTATTTTAAAAAGCATTTTATTTAAATTATAATGTGCATACAAATATTACTAAATATTTTTGGGAAAATGATTTTTTAGGTCTATTAAATTGTTCAGTTTTAGGTTTTGGTCTATTAAATTTTCAAAATTTTGTTTCACTACACTAACTTTTAATTCTTGTTATTTTGTCCAATTGCAGACACGACATCTGATAAATCAACAAATTTTTATGTCAGAACAACATTTTTTTTTATATCATGTGAACATTTTCTCGTGCCAAATCAACATTTCCAATGTCACATCAATATTTTCTGTTGTCTCATCAACAACTAGACAAAAATAACCGAAAATTAAAAGTTAGTATACCAAAATCAAACATTGTAAACTTAAAATTGAACAAGTTAGTGGACCAAAAAAATTATCTCTTTTATCTATTTTGTCCAAAATCATTTTGGATGTTGAGCTAAAATATTAATGTGTAACTTCACTGGACAATGCTAACCTTTTCGTTTAATTTCCAACCCGACATATACGAAATAGGCCACAGTGTAAGATTTTTATAATCCATCAATAATTCATTAAAAAGAAAAAGAAATATGTAAATTTACATATAATTTAGTCAAGTCAAATTTGTTTTAATACATGAAATGAACTAAATTGTCACCCTTTAGTAAAACGCCTCTCATGAATAATTTTTTTCATACTACACATATTTAACTTTATAAATAACTAAATATAATTGCAACAAATGTCTTCGTAAGTTCACTAAATCAACAATTTATTTCGTTAATTTTTTTACTCGGGCGCGACTGATGCTAATCAGGGTAATTGAATTTTAATTTTTGGGGGACCTTCCAAAAGCATAATATATTTAACAAATCGCTATCAATAAAATTCTTGTTTATAAATTGCGTTTAATATAACGATTGGTAGTGATCTAAATGTGTAGTGATACATAGATTAAAAAATAAATTAAATCCGAAATATATATATTGAGCTACAATAATTGTTCTTTTAGGTATTTGATTGTTATAAAATATAAGATATTAGAGTTGTACTATTATCAACGATTAATATTTTTGACAAAACGACACGAGTTTGGTCATATATAAAATATATAACACTCTATTTTAAATAAAAATGGCAAAAATAAATAAATGTAATTGGAATTAGCACTCCATTTTCAATTGGCTGAAGTGATGGTGTCTATTTATAGCACGTCAACAGGTCTTCAAACCTAGAAGATGACAAAAATGGAAACCTACCAAACCTCCGAACAATTAAATTATTATAAATGCCAAAACTTAGAAAAATCAATTATTATTTATTTGATTATAATAGATGCGACACCGACCCGACCCGACCAGACCAGACATTTTGGTTGATCTTTTGGAGAACATAAGACATGATTTTGGATTTGTTTATGTAATCGTGGAGGACATAATGAGTGTGATGTTCTGTTCACGGGACCTCGTGGCAGCACAAAATCAATTATTAACAGTTTGATACATAATTTTGGAGAGATTATTGTGTTATTTATATATAAATTTAGAATAAAAATTATATGCATTTATTTAAAAATATTATAAACTAGAAAATAAATTATGTGAAATTGTTTCATCTTTCAAATTTGACAGACGAATCTCCGATTTGACCGATTCATTAAAATATTAATTTTTATTTAAAAAATTATTTTTCTCTTCAAAATATTATATTTTGTTATTTATGTTATTTAAAAACATTATGTACTATATGTTGATTTTAGTTAAAAGTATAACTAGTAATATCAAAAGTATATTATGTAATATATGACGATTTGAGTGAAAAAGTACTTTTCACTGCAGGCATGGTTCATGTCAACATATGTAACGAATATAGATTCGTGATATCGTTATAAATGATACTTACTCTTATCATTATAACCACAATTACTAAATTGACCAAAATAAAGGACAAAAGTACATTTTGCGTATTGCATATTTACTTCGGATTATTGTTTTCTATTTTGACAAATTTCGTTTTAATTTTTTTTTGTTTTCTTTTCTATTGTAGTTTTTTTTAATGGTGTTGATGTAGCATAAATGCAATGTTGATGTGCAGTTGACATAGTTATGACGTGTAGCGCTCTCACAAAAAAAAAAAACTAAAATTACCCAAAAAAAAATGAAAGATATATGATTGGAAGTTAAATTACATAACATACAAGATAATCGTAAAAAAAAAAAACTAAATATACAATAATAAACTTACAATTTTTCAAAAATAATATTTAAAATTCTCTTATTTAAAATAATCAATAAACCCTATTTTGAAATCAAAATAGCCCCCTACTATCATAATATCGAAAACCAAAAATTATTGTAAATAAATATATATGCAAAAAAATTAAAACAAAAAGATTCGTTAATCCTATCGGCCCAATTCCTTCACTACCATCATAGCTTTTTTTTTTTAATCTCTAATTGTATCACATGTATGTCACCACGAGTTTTTAAGCCCAAAATCCAGACTGGTCATCTCATGTTGGGTTGTAAATTTTTAATGGATTTCAGATCTAAATTGATTTTTATATTTAAATAATTATTTTTCGAGTCGTTGTGGTGGATTTTAAATTCGTTTCAACAATCAAGTCATTTTAAATCATCCTCAAATACTTCACCAAATCAAAATCCTTCAATGCAAAAGAAATCTTACAGTATTTGTGTCGGTTCGATATAGATATATCTATGTCAAATGTGTTCAAGAAAAATAAACGAAAATTGACAAGTTTTTTCAAAAAAAAAAAAGAAAAGAAAAGGAAATTGATATAGAACAAAGAAACGTTAAATTGTACTGTCTTTGAGTGACAATTATTTATAAAGCCAAAACCAGTCGCATCCCATTATCATAAAGACAAAAATTTATGTGAGACGGTCTCACGGGTCGTATTTGTAAGACGGATCTCTTATTTGGGTCACCTATAAAAAGTATTACTTTTTATACTAAGAATATTACTTTTTATTGTGAATATAGGTATGGTTAACCCGTCTCACAGATTATGATCCGTGAGATGGTCTCGCATGAGCTTCACTCCACCACAAAACAGTCGAATCACATTGCTAGGTTGGAAATTCTACACCCAAGAATTGAAAACCATAAATTTTATAAAATCATAATCCTACAAAATCTAATCAAATCATGTCTTATAATCACAATCATCATTTAGAATTTATTCCATATTAAATCTAATTTTTTTATAACCTACAAAAAAAATCTATTTAATACAAGAAACTAAGACAATTTTTATTAATTACACGACCAAAATCTAAAATAAGTCAGCATACACCACGATTACATTTCCCTATTACTTTTTAATAAGGGCTTGTATGAATTATAAGCAATTGATTTATTTCAACCTGGTCAGCCAAATTTTGAGACCAGTTTGAGTAAATAATTAACTCTTAAAATATTTTCAAACTTGCGTAAAATAGGATAAGGTTTTTTATTTTCATTTGACTTACTTCACTTTCACAATCTTCAAACTTAAAAAAATATGCCAACAATATATAAATTATATAAATATGGAGCGACAATTTATATAAATTAGACACTTGCGGCTGTTTGTTTTTCTAAAAGGTTCTTTTAAGAAATATCCTGAAAGGAAATGTGTTTCTTCCCATCTTTAAAAATTATTTCTAATTTAAATATATGTTGTTTAAAAGGAAAAATGTTGACTCCTCAAGGGATCTTTTTTCCCCCTAGTGTAACATGTTAAAAAATATTAACATATTATATATAAACTCCGATTTGGTACGTACAAGTGTTAAGATATATCATTCTTCTTAGTTATAATATATATAATCAATCATGCAAGAAATGTCAAAGACCAAATTAGCTAGAATTGACTTGGTAACTCAAATATTTCATCTTTTTTAAAGAAATGTAGGCGTTAATTATAAAATTTTAATTAATTAGTTTGGATGCTACGTACGAACATGTGTTTTGAATTCCTAAGACATGTCGAGAAACGTCTGCCGGGTGGTAGGCCAAAAGTGGTCGAGCCTCGTTCATATAGGACTAATTGTGTGAATTCCTATTGGCTGGCTAGGTGATGACTTAATTATAATTATAATTATATAAATTTGTATACGGAGTAGGTTTTGTTTGTATTCAAATTATAAGTTTTGAATTATATATTTTTTAAAATTAAAATCAAGCTGATATATATTTGGATAATGTTGGTTTTATATGTATGGATCATATGATATAATGGATGCCCAATATAATGGAAATAATACTTGTTAATTTCGTATTTTCCAAGAACGTTCTTGGAGATAGGATATATGTGGAGGAAAGATTAATTTGCAATAATTAGTTAGATATTGTTCGTCATCTCATCTTTCGAACCAACCAACGTTTTTAACATAAATTCATTAACATCATGGAATTTTTACAAGTACAGATATGGTTTTTGTGTCGTGCGTGAGTGTCGGATTAATCATTCCATATCCTAATTATCGTTTTTAACCAGACAACTAGCTTAAAGAAATCGTACGTTGAAACCTGCAATTATAAATAATATTTGGGTTTTGTGAATTATTTAATTGAGCTGATTCTTTTCTTAGATTTAGTTGAATATAATCGTCTTATAAAGGCATGATCCCAAGAAAAATTTAACAAAATGATTAAGCTCTTGCCGTTGGATTGAGAAAATTATTATGTCAATATTTCGAGAAAAAATTACTAAAATTTAAAAATAATAGAAAGTAATGGATTAAAGTCAGTTAATTGACAAACAACAGGATACAAAGTAGAACACGTGCAAAAGCTTATTTCACCAACAACCAGATACAAAATGGATGATGTCAAAAATTCATTGGATAAAAACACGGGTTTAAATGTTAAGTACCGATATGTCTCTTGTATACGTTATATATTATGTGATTTTGGTCTTTTAAATTATAAAATTCTAGTCTTGTTATGTTACCTTATTTTATTTTTTTATTTTTTATTTTTGTAAATTTAGTCATTTTCGATTTGGTGTTGATTTGTCACATATCCAATATCTACGTAGCTCTTACATATGTTCATGATATTTAAATGTCACATCATCATCTCCGACGAAAAAAGAATAAAAATGTCAAAATAAAAGAATACAAGACTTATAAGACTACAATTGAATAACATAAAATATCAAAATTACAAAGCAATAAATATATGATTAAAATTACGGTTTTTACTTAAAATATTCATTTATTTTATTTTTGAAATATAGTATATTTTGGCTCGCAGTTAAACATTAGAAAATAAAACATACCTGAAGACTTCGTTTCGTACATATGATAGAATAAGTAAATGATTACTAATTAGAGTGATTAAAAAATGAGATATATGGATTAATAGTATGGTGGGATAAATAACATAATGATTGGTATGATTTTAAAACGATGGATTAATTTTGTAAATTTTATTGTAATGACAAAAAAAATGCCTCAATTACTAATTAAATATATATTCTTAAAATAATTGGATAGAAAATTAAATGTTTATAATTATATTTTTTTTAAATATATTTATTAGAAATAAATTTGTAAATATACATTTACTTAATAATTAAAATAACAATAATATTTTGAATGTTAATATTAAATAAAATTTTAATAATAATTACAATATTATTGTTTTTTCTTAAAATAATTATAAATATTCTTAAATAATTTGATATATAATTAAATATTTATAATTATAATTTATATTTATTAAAATTAATTTAAATATATTTATTAGAAATAAATTTGTAATATACATTTACTTTAATAATGAAAATAACAATAATATTTTGAATGTTAATATTAAATAAAATTTAATAATAATTACAATATGATTGTTGTTTCTTAAAATAATATAAATATTTTAAAATAATTTGATTTATAATTAAATATTTATAATTATAATTTATATTTATTAAAATTAATTAAATCATTAAAAAAATACATTAGAATTGAAAAAAAATTATTTTCATAAAAAAATTAATTTACAAGATTACAAATTTATAAAAATTTAATTTAAGATAGTTTTTATTTATTTTCTTTAAAATGATTGAAAATAATATAAATATATGAAATTAATTTATAAAAAAATATAATAAAAATTTAAATATTATATTAATTATTAAATTTTTATTAATTTTAATTTTCATATTATATTGAAAAAATCAATTCAAGAGTATTAGGATCAATATACAATCTTATCATGATCATTATTCAAAAATTATTAATTATCACACTTTTTGAGGATTGGTATTTAATCACACAAATAATATGAATAGTGTGGGCTTTCAATCATAATCAAAGGTATGTAGATTAATAAAAAACAAATCAAACACGAGATAAGACAATCATTATTAAATAATCATCGAAGGGACATTTTTTTTACAATCGACATGATTAAATTTGTACAAGCCTTCTTGCAAATGCGAGACGTTGGTCGCGAAGGGACGTTAAAATTATGCGTGCATGCATTTGTACTCCACATGATTTCTGTCGAATCAAACGTCCATAACATAGTTTTTTTTTAAAAAAAAATATTTAGTTTTTTGAGATTATATTTAACAAGATTTTTTTGTGTGTGTAAATTAGCAGATTTATATTGGATTGATTTACAATTTAATTTGTTTTCAAAACATTTTAAAATTCTAAAATACAATATATTATAACAAATAACAAATTAGTATTTTCAGAAAGTGGGAAAAATATTAATGATTATGATCTAAGATTAGAAGTGAACAAAAGCATATTTAATTCAATTTTACGTATAAAATTAGAATGATTTTATTCATTAAATGGAGTTTATTAATTTTGTGAATATTTAACGAAAGCAAAAACTCGTGTAAGACGGTCTCACGTGTCGTATTTTGTGAGACAAATCTCTTATTTGGGTTATCAATTAAAAATTATTACTTTTTATGCTAAGAGTATTACTTTTTATTGTGACTATCGATAGTGTTGACCCGTCTTACAGATAAAGATTAATGAGACCGTCACACAAGAGACTACTCTTTAATGAATTCCTTCTCATATCCACCAACTGCATCCAAATACCAATTTAATTATATGGCAAAGCTCATCTCTAGCAAACATTTATAGAAATAATTTTTTTCAATTATTGGCAAAAGATCGTTTTAATTATATAATAAGACTCATTAATCCTCGAAGACTTTTGTAACATTAAATGATACAATTATGAAATGTAGCCAACAAATACTGCTAAACCGTCGTTTCGTCCCGCCAGAATTTCTTGATAATTAAGCACAGAACAAAACAAAAGCCACTTTCAGTCCCAAGATTCTAATAATTAGATCAAGCAATGCATGTGTTGATGTTTTGTTTGAAATTATTGATTAAAATTAAAAGACACATTGTATCATGTGTGAAATCTCAAACTATTGCCCGATTCATGTCTCATTAATTCGTATAGAAAATTCATGTGTATGCCGTGTAAAGAATAGAACTTGGACCTAACTCAACCCCAAAAGCTAGCTCAAAGGGTGAGGATTGTCCAAGCCTATATATACAACTCCCAGGTTAATTATCCAACCGATGTGGGACATTTAACACACCCCTCTTACGCCCAGGAATGAACATCTGGAGCGTGGAGTTTACAAATGACTCAATTATGGGCAGAACGAGTGGCTTAGTTATAGACTCCAACACATAACGGTAGAACTCGGGCTCTGATACCATGTAAAGAATAGAACTTGGACCTAACTCAACCACAAAAGCTAGCTCAAAGGGTGAGGATTGTCCAAGCTCATATATACAAGTTCCAGGTTAATTATCCAACCAACGTGAGACATTTAACATGCCGATAAATTAAAGTTTATTACGTAGGAGCTCAAAGATACGAGAGCATGGAGAATTCTTCTTCATTGTATTCATTCAAATCAGTGAAAAAGAATGAATCAGTAAGCTATACACCTATATGTAAGCTAACCGAGAGCGCAATCTTCATGGCCCTGCTCCAAGATGTGTAGTTATCTCCGGTGAGTGGTTGTGATACCAATGTAAGACCCGGATTATCTGAGTGATGCAGATAATAGGGGCTCATCGGATCATCAATGGCGGATTGACCATTGGATCGCAACGAAGTCGATGTATTGCCAGAAGCCATGAATTACGTTGCTGAAGATGTGCGAAGGAATAAATCTTGAAGAATAATCCTGAATCTCAGATCTCCGATTAATGGAGAAATATGTGCGGAAGTTCTTGCTCTGATACCATATTACGTAGGAGCTCAAAGATACGAGAGCATGGAGAATTCTTCTTCATTGTATTCATTCAAATCAGTGAAAAAGAATGAATCAGTAAGCTATACACCTATATGTAAGCTAACTATCTTCTAACTGTCATATTAACTGTCTAACTATCATATTAACTAACTAACAGTATGAATGTATTGTACACCCACCTACAGCCGATTGAGTGTTTTCCTTGTGGCAAGGGAACAACAGACCAGGTATGGTTTGCTTCCATGGCTTTCAGCTCCTCATTCATGGCTGCTTGCCATTGATGAAGATGCACAGCTTGATGGAAGAATTGTGGCTCATAATGAGATGAAACATTGAGTATAAAATTTCGATATGAGGGAGATAGAGAGTCATATGATATATATTCTGTCAATGGATAAGGAAATTTGGAAGGAAGTGATGTTTTGGAATGCATTAAGTTGCAGTGGAAATCCCGAAGGTATGATGGAGTTTTTGTGACCCTCGAAGATGTGCGACGTGGAATCATGTTTGTTGATGGAGTGTCTGTTTGGTGGTGTGATCCCAATTCTAGTATTGAAGTAGATTGAGGTGGAGTGACCACATCAGCTGTTTGTATGTTGAATGGAATGGGTAAAACAGTTTGAGAGAATGGATCAATGCCAACCTCTGAATGAATTGTCATGAAAGGGAAAGTACTCTCATGAAAAATTACGTCTCTGGAGATAAAAACTTCTTTGTTGCTGATATCAAGAAGTTTGTAACCTTTAACTCCTGGAGAATAGCCAATGAAAACACATGCACGGGCTCTAGGTGACAATTTATCACGATTGCTTGCCAATGTGGATGCGAATGCAAGGCATCCAAATGTCCTTAAGAATGAGTAATCAAAAGTTTTCTTGTACAGAATTTCATAAGGAGACTTGTTGTTATTTGAAGGAGATGGGACTCGATTGATGAGATAGGTGGCAGTCAATACACACTCTCCCCAGAATCTAGCTGGTACACGTGATTGGAAAAATAATGATCTGGCTACATTGAGGAGATGTTGGTGTTTTCTTTCGACCACCGAGTTCTGCTGTGGAGTTTGAACACATGAGAATTGGTGCATAATGCCCTTTTGGAGGAATAAATCTGTGAATGCTAGTTCTTTTGCATTGTCAGTGCGAAAAGATTTAATCTTTGTTAGAAACTGAGTCTCAACCATGGAGCAAAATCGGACAATAACACCATGTGCCTCAGATTTATGTTGGAGTAGATATATCCATGTATATCTAGTGCAATCATCCACTAAAGTGAGAAAATAGCGTTGCTGGTTGTGCGTGGGGATGTGATACGGACCCCAAATATCACAATGTATAAGGTCAAATGAACAAGTAGACACATTATGGTTTGAGATAAATGGTAATCTTCGTTGTTTGGCTATCGGACATACAGGACATGATTTACATTTATCCAGTTGAAGTGCATTGTATGGCAAGAAATTTCTCAAAAGTTCCATTACTCTAGTAGAGGGATGACCAAGTCTACAATGCCATTAATCCACTGATACCTGATTTATAGATGCCTTCTTAAACTCTGAGATGGAGTCCAGAACATACAGCCCATTGATTTTCCTACCCTTGCCAATCGTCTTCTTCGTCCTGATTTCCTGGATGATAAATGAGTCATGGCAAAAACCTATCACAGAGGTGGTGTTGGCAAGGAGGCAACTTACAGACAATAGATTGAACTTGAAGGTTGGAATGTACATAACATCTTCAAGAATTAAAGAATCCCCAAGTCTAACTTCACCACAGAAATTAACGGTGATCGTGGTGTGATCGGGCAGAGTGACGGTCGAACCATTAACAGATGTAATTGATTTAAATAAAGATGCATTTGAACAGATGTGTCTGGATGCTCCGGAGTCAATAACCCAACACGTTGCATAGTTCAGATTATGAGAATCAAATGTGGATAAACAGGTACCTGTGACAAGATTGCTAATGGGCTCATTGGCCAAGTTGTGTGGGCTGTCAAATGATGATAATTGTTGAGTAAACATTGTCCGTAGTTGTTCCATTTGATCTTTGCTAAAGCTTTGGAACACATTTGGCGAAGAATCAACATCCTCGGTAGACTTTTGAATAGAAGAGTTGGATTGCCCGGAGATTTGATTTGCATTGACAGCATTCGGTTTAGATGAGTAATTGCCACGCTGCTTGAGACCTGGAGGATAGCCATGTATCTTGTAACAAGTATCTATTGTGTGACCATGAATGTTACACTTGGTGCAAAAAGGACGTTCTCGATGCGTTTCACGGAGCAATCTTGGTGGCCCTCTGGCCTTGAATTGTGGCTAGCTGCTAGAGCAAGTAATATTTTGACAGTAGCTAACTTCGCCACTGGCGAGAAGGTTTCAAAGAAATCGATACCTTCTTGTTGAGTGTATCCTTTGGCTACTAAGCGAGCCTTGTGGCGATCAATGGATCCATCCGATGCATACTTGATTTTGTACACCCACCTACAGCCGATTGAGTGTTTTCCTTGTGGCAAGGGAACAACAGACCAGGTATGGTTTGCTTCCATGGCTTTCAGCTCCTCATTCATGGCTGCTTGCCATTGATGAAGATGCACAGCTTGATGGAAGAATTGTGGCTCATAATGAGATGAAACATTGAGTATAAAATTTCGATATGAGGGAGATAGAGAGTCATATGATATATATTCTGTCAATGGATAAGGAAATTTGGAAGGAAGTGATGTTTTGGAATGCATTAAGTTGCAGTGGAAATCCCGAAGGTATGATGGAGTTTTTGTGACCCTCGAAGATGTGCGACGTGGAATCATGTTTGTTGATGGAGTGTCTGTTTGGTGGTGTGATCCCAATTCTAGTATTGAAGTAGATTGAGGTGGAGTGACCACATCAGCTGTTTGTATGTTGAATGGAATGGGTAAAACAGTTTGAGAGAATGGATCAATGCCAACCTCTGAACGAATTGTCATGAAAGGGAAAGTACTCTCATGAAAAATTACGTCTCTGGAGATAAAAACTTCTTTGTTGCTGATATCAAGAAGTTTGTAACCTTTAACTCCTGGAGAATAGCCAATGAAAACACATGCACGGGCTCTAGGTGACAATTTATCACGATTGCTTGCCAATGTGGATGCGAATGCAAGGCATCCAAATGTCCTTAAGAATGAGTAATCAAAAGTTTTCTTGTACAGAATTTCATAAGGAGACTTGTTGTTATTTGAAGGAGATGGGACTCGATTGATGAGATAGGTGGCAGTCAATACACACTCTCCCCAGAATCTAGCTGGTACACGTGATTGGAAAAATAATGATCTGGCTACATTGAGGAGATGTTGGTGTTTTCTTTCGACCACCGAGTTCTGCTGTGGAGTTTGAACACATGAGAATTGGTGCATAATGCCCTTTTGGAGGAATAAATCTGTGAATGCTAGTTCTTTTGCATTGTCAGTGCGAAAAGATTTAATCTTTGTTAGAAACTGAGTCTCAACCATGGAGCAAAATCGGACAATAACACCATGTGCCTCAGATTTATGTTGGAGTAGATATATCCATGTATATCTAGTGCAATCATCCACTAAAGTGAGAAAATAGCGTTGCTGGTTGTGCGTGGGGATGTGATACGGACCCCAAATATCACAATGTATAAGGTCAAATGAACAAGTAGACACATTATGGTTTGAGATAAATGGTAATCTTCGTTGTTTGGCTATCGGACATACAGGACATGATTTACATTTATCCAGTTGAAGTGCATTGTATGGCAAGAAATTTCTCAAAAGTTCCATTACTCTAGTAGAGGGATGACCAAGTCTACAATGCCATAAATCCACTGATACCTGATTTATAGATGCCTTCTTAAACTCTGAGATGGAGTCCAGAATATACAGCCCATTGATTTTCCTACCCTTGCCAATCGTCTTCTTCGTCCTGATTTCCTGGATGATAAATGAGTCATGGCAAAAACCTATCACAGAGGTGGTGTTGGCAAGGAGGCAACTTACAGACAATAGATTGAACTTGAAGGTTGGAATGTACATAACATCTTCAAGAATTAAAGAATCCCCAAGTCTAACTTTGTAGTGACCCGTTCCAGAATCACCTACTAATGAAGAACTAAGCATGCAATTAACTTAATTAATAATAATCAGAGATAACAGCGGAAAACTGATACCAAACGATAGTTATACAACCCAATCAAAAATCCAGAATAACAACTATCGTTTGGTGTCAGTTTTCCGCTGTTATCTCTGATTATTATTAATTAAGTTAATTGCATGCTTAGTTCTTCATTAGTAGGTGATTCTGGAACGGGTCACTACAAACTTCACCACAGAAATTAACGGTGATCGTGGTGTGATCGGGCAGAGTGACGGTCGAACCATTAACAGGTGTAATTGATTTAAATAAAGATGCATTTGAACAGATGTGTCTGGATGCTCCGGAGTCAATAACCCAACACGTTGCATAGTTCAGATTATGAGAATCAAATGTGGATAAACAGGTACCTGTGACAAGATTGCTAATGGGCTCATTGGCCAAGTTGTGTGGGCTGTCAAATGATGATAATTGTTGAGTAAACATTGTCCGTAGTTGTTCCATTTGATCTTTGCTAAAGCTTTGGAACACATTTGGCGAAGAATCAACATCCTCGGTAGACTTTTGAATAGAAGAGTTGGATTGCCCGGAGATTTGATTTGCATTGACAGCATTCGGTTTAGATGAGTAATTGCCACGCTGCTTGAGACCTGGAGGATAGCCATGTATCTTGTAACAAGTATCTATTGTGTGACCATGAATGTTACACTTGGTGCAAAAAGGACGTTCTCGATGCGTTTCACGGAGCAATCTTGGTGGCCCTCTGGCCTTGAATTGTGGCTGAGCCTGATCTGTCTTGACAGAAAAGGCCATACCTCCTGTGGAGGTGATGTCCGGAGATTGAATTCTGATGTCCCTTTGACGTTCTTCTTGAATCACCAGCGAGAAAACCCGATTAATAGGAGGAATCGGATCAATCAATAGGATTTGAGTACGAACTTGAGCGAATGAATCATTTAGACCCATGAGAAAGGTCATGATGTAGTCCATCTGAAAATGTGTTTCAATCTTTTGACTCCCTCACAAGTGCATTTACCGCAACAGCATACTGGCCGAAAATTATTTAATTCTTCCCAAATCGCCTTGAGCTTGGTGAAATATAAGCTAATTGAGTCTTGATTTTGGCGTAAGTTTATCAAATCACGTCTCAACTGAAATATGCGAGGCGCATTGTGCTGCTGAAATCGCTCTCGGAGATCATCCCAAATGGCTGCAGCAGAATCTGAGAATAAAACGCTTGCTGAGATATCTTTGGAAACTGAATTCAAGATCCATGAGATGACAATATTGTTACTCCGGGTCCAGTAATTGAGAAGACTTGATTCTGTCGCTGAAGGTTTTGCGATTGTGCCATCAGCGAACCCCAATTTGTTCTTGACCGAGAGCGCAATCTTCATGGCCCTGCTCCAAGATGTGTAGTTATCTCCGGTGAGTGGTTGTGATACCAATGTAAGACCCGGATTATCTGAGTGATGCAGATAATAGGGGCTCATCGGATCATCAATGGCGGATTGACCATTGGATCGCAACGAAGTCGATGTATTGCCAGAAGCCATGAATTACGTTGCTGAAGATGTGCGAAGGAATAAATCTTGAAGAATAATCCTGAATCTCAGATCTCCGATTAATGGAGAAATATGTGCGGAAGTTCTTGCTCTGATACCATATTACGTAGGAGCTCAAAGATACGAGAGCATGGAGAATTCTTCTTCATTGTATTCATTCAAATCAGTGAAAAAGAATGAATCAGTAAGCTATACACCTATATGTAAGCTAACTATCTTCTAACTGTCATATTAACTGTCTAACTATCATATTAACTAACTAACAGTATGAATGTATTGTATATGTATTGTATCTGATTATATCTATATCTGATAAAGTTAATTGGTGCGGTAAAACCCCCAAGTTGTAGGAGGTAAAGCCCCCTGTTCCGGATTTTACAAAAGCACATTGTCATTCTGGTTTTATTCATACCAGCAAAGTGTACACACGTTGCATTATATTGCGTTTATAGTATATATAATATATTTTTTGAAATGATGGAGCTACGATGAGAAAAAAAAAAGTAGAAAAAAATTGATGAAAATTTTGAAATTGTAAATAAGTAAATGGAATGAAAAATAAATATCAAATATGAGATGGTGGCGAAATTGGGAGGGATGAAAAATAGGTGTAATAGGTCATACCAAAAGTGATTAGTCTAGACTCATTTTTTCGATATACTAGCATCTTTGTGCACGTGTTGAGTGTTTGTGTATTTTATTTTTTCAAAATTTTCTTTTGAGATTGATTATTTTTTACATTTAAAATTAATTTGAATTATATTAAACTATAAGAAATATCATAATTGTAAAAACTAACGAGAGCTTTAGTGCAATTTCTGAACTCAGCCATGCCAAACCTACCAAAACTGTCTTCATTAGGCTAAGAATTAATATAGTAGAATTATAGACATGTTAATTCCCATATATCCAATCAACATTCAAGTTGATACAAAAAAATTAAATGCAATTAATTAAGTCGTCGATCACGCGTATTGAATTATAAAATTGACAGACAATTATTACGTATATATTTAATTAAATAATTTTGTATCGACCCATTTCTAAACTTTTATTGTTCGACATACGACCAACATATATGTGTACGTTTTCATTAAATATTAATAGATGTAGCTCCTTTAAATGCAGTGAGGACATCCTCCACATGCAACCTTCCAATTCTCTGTATGAGGTTTTGATCTACCGCCTTTTTGGTATATATTATCTAATTTTTAATAATAATACAACGAGAAAATAATAACATTGATATTTTTTGTCTTGTAAAATTTCAAATTTTAATCTCACTCTAATATATTTGACTTTTCTTTACTTTTGTTTTCGTTTTTAGTATTTTTTTCTGAGTGTTGGCGTAACGTTGGACACATTGTGTCACTCCCCGAGCCCAGGCCGCGCCTGCGTGACTGCACAATGAGCTCCTATAACAACTGCTTCGTATTCGTCATCGCTTTACGAAAATGATTAACCCAAGTTGCTATAGAAGTCCATTGTAGCCCTTTATAAACTCATTTTAAATATTTAATTTTTCAGATGTGGGACATGGGTATCATAATCACCCCTCCTTCAGGCCGCGACGTTCGATCCACCAGCACCGAGAATCTAGAGGTGGCTCCTACATGTTCAAGAGGTGGCTCCCGTCATGCAGCACTTTGCCTCGTAGGTTCAAGAGGTGGCTCCCATGCATGTAGCACTTTGCCCCGCATAGCACTTATTTCTCGGTGTTCCATGCCGGTGACCGGCTCTGATACCATTTTGTCACGTCGCGAGCCCGGGCCCGCGCCTGCGTGACTGCACAATAGGCCTCTATAGCAACTACTTCGTATTCGTCATCGCTTTACGAAAATGATTAACCCAAGTTGCTATAGAAGTCCATTGTAGCCTTTTATAAACTCATTTTAAATATTTAATTTTTCAGATGTAGGACAAGTGTATCATAATCACCCCTCCTTCAGAACACGACGTCCTCGTCGCGGCCTGACCATTCGATCCACCAGCACCGAGAATCTAGAGGTGGCTCATACAGGTTCAAGAGGTGGCTCCCGTCATGTAGCACTTTGCCTCGTAGGTTCAAGAGGTGGCTCTCATGCATGTAGCACTTTGCCCCGCCGCATAGCACTTATTTCTCGGTGTTCCATGCCCGTGACCGGCTCTGATACCATTCTGTCACGCCCCGAGCCCGGGCCCGCGCCTGCGTGACTGCACAATGAGTCTCTATAGCAACTACTTTGTATTCGTCTTCGCTTTACGAAAATGATTAACCCAAGTTGCTATAGAAGTCCATTGTAGCCTTTTATAAACTCATTTTAAATCTTTAATTTTTCAGATGTGGGACAAGGATATCACATATTGGCAAGATCTTATACTCCATCAAGCATACCATTGAAAGGACGAAAGTGAAAAATGTAAAAAAAAAAACTAATTTATTTGACTAATATCGAATGTTGGCGTCGTATCGGACGAAAGGCAAAAAAACTAATATTTAAAAGACGAGGCGATGTGCCCTGCCTTTCGCTCTTATTCGGGTCCTTCTTGTCTTGGATTATATACACACTAGCAACGTCTTACACCTTGAAAGGACTACAAATGGAAGAAAAAAATAAAGACTAGTTTTTTACACTCAAATCAAATTTGGACTACGTATGAGACAATAGGCGAAAAAAACTAAATTTTAAGACAAATTCTGTAATTTTTCCAAAATACGCCTATTACAAAATTTATTTATTTACGAGGGGACGACTGCTTCTCCGCGCCTGGCCTACCCTTTCTGGCGTATTGCAGGGTCCTTTGTTGTCTTGGATTATATACACATTAATAATCATGGAAGCAAATAAGGACAGAAAACCGTGTCGTCTGCGTACATTTATACGGGCATGAGTCGGTTCATGTTGTAATGTTCTTGCAGTATGTTCATATTTTATTAATATAATTTGCTGGAAATTGTTCGATGTTTAAGCCAACCTTAGCCTCCCTATACCATCCACTCGTTTATTGTTTTTTTAAACTAAAATTAACGATAAAAAGAGTGTGAAACTGTGAGTTACGTCAGAAGAACTAAAGGGTTTTCGGACAGTATTCTTGGATTGTTCCTATGTTTTAAAATAATCTGTGTTCTCAGATTTTCATGCAAGCCGAAACCCTAGAATAATTTTATCGCTTTACCTCTTATTCACACTCGAGGTCCATCCGTTCTCTATTTTAACACTGGTTTTGCTTCTATTATATTGGTCGGTTCTCATTTAAAAGATTATTTTTTAAGAAACATTTTATACATGTGAAGATATATATAAAATAAAGTTTGATCGAACTCCAATTTGCTGGTGTAATACTGTTGAATTCTTGGTTATATATTTGGTTATATGAGTATCAAACAATGTCAGAAATATTTTGTGATCATAAAATTTATTATAATATAATAAAAATGATATGATATCTGGGAAGTGATAAAAAAAAATCAATTTATAATTAATAATCATGTGTGGGAGGTTCAAATATTGAAAAAAACTAAATTAAATTTGATTACATCTTAGAATGGTTGGACTAGAAAAATCAGATGGAAAATTATATATTTATCTTTGCTCATTTCAGTCGTATAAATTTTCCACAATAATAAGTGCGAAGCGAGTGATAACTCTTCCCATACACATTCCAATACGGGCAAAACGAAATTATAAAAATTTAATAAAAAAATTAGAATTTTTGGTGGAACCGAAGTGATAATTAGTAATCATATTATGCGTTGTCTAGAGTTTTTTTAAAAAAATAGTAATTAATTTTAATTTTACTTTTATAACTTTGATAAACAATAATATGATAAATAATTAGCCTATTTCCAATGGGTTAATTACTAGCCAGCCAGTGATAGAACTCGTAAGAAGAAAGGGAAATTTGAGAAATAATCTATTCTTTTGTATTTGCCTCGCGAAGGTAGTGATGTTTCCTTAGGCAGATAATGTACGTAGGACAAGGGATCGCAATTCACAACTGCTTAATTTCTAACATTCTGTGTAATTCCTCTTTAATGTACGAGTAAACTTCTGAAGAAATCTTCAACTTAATGTTCTAACCTTCATTTTATTTAAAACAGTGTTCTAAAAATCGGTAGGCGGACGGTCACTCACCACCTCCCGTCTAGGTGGTTTTTTTAAAAAAAAACCTAAATATATTGTTTTTTTATCTCCATATTTCTCAAAAAATTTATATATATCAGATTCAAACTCAAAATCAATTATATATTTTTTCTCTTTATAAAATACAAATTGATTAAAAAATATGTGAAACAATCTTTTTTAAAAAAAATTTAAAAAATATTTATATATATTACATTATGTAGTCGCCTAAACGGATTCTAAAAATCGGGGCGGCTTTCGCTCACCGCCTAGGCGGCGCCTAGACGGTCAAAGGAGGCTTCTTTTAGAACATTGATTGAAAAACCGAGTATGGTTAGCATGAGACACCCTAGGGAAAGATAAGGTAGCTTGGAAGAATTAACGTATATTTGGATTGAAGGACTAGAAATCTGAATATTTAAAATTAAATTTTAAATCCATCACACTTGTTTGGAATTTTTAATTTCTTGAATTAATTTACAATTTCTGAATTCCTGTTATTAAGTATTTTATTAATTGATGTAAGACATTAACTTCAAATTCTGCATTTGAAATTCATCTATCAAATTATTTTCTTGAATTCAAATAAATCATCTAAACACAGCTAAATGATTTTTTTAATGTTGCAAATTAAGGGTTTTCACTAGATGGAAAATTTAAATATGTGTCCATTCCAGAAATTGGGAATGATTAATTATCTGATATATATATCCAGGAGTACACTTCATTTTCTTAAATTGAAAAGGAAATTAGTTACAATTTTAGTACTGCATATTTTCTAAATTTCAATTTTGGTCATTTTAAATCAAATTTCAATCTTAGTTTGTTATCTTTACTTGTTTGTAATTATAGATCTTTTGATACATAGTAATGTTGATCATGTGGCATCGAGGTAGCATCAATCATTGCAGATATGCACTTAGGTCATATCAATTATAGCTGACACGATACAAATTATTGATGATATGTTTAATTTGGCATTATACCAGCACTCTGGCTGAAAAATAATTAAAAATTACAAAAATAACTAAAAACACAAAACCAAAAAAAAAAAAAAATAGCAGACTAAATTTGACCAATTTTTCACTTAAACTGGATGCATTGCATTCATGAAGACAGATATATTTTTACAAATATCAATTAAGTCATCACAAGCAAATAGCTATCAATTATTCGATGATTTGATTACCGGAGGCATTTTTCGTTTGTTAAAAAAAATTATTAAGAGTTAGACTGATGATATTGGATAAATTCTTTTTAAGAGAGTTCGAATCAATAATATTCAGCAATCAATTATTTTTCACAGAGAAGCTGATCACGCCTTTAAATTTTTTCTTAAAAAATTACTATATTTCAAAACAAATTTGTAGGTAATAAATTCACAAGAATTTTCAAATTCTGTCGTGAATAAAATATTTATATGTATATATATTGAATTCATACCTTTCCCAGATGAGAAAATGGAACTGAACCCTGAGACACGATCTTATCTATAAATTATGTCTTTCGGACCTTATTTTTGAATGGAATTATTGTACGTACAAGTCTTGTAAAACTTCAATGTTTGCGGCTCCTCCTCGCACACACAGAATAAAATAAAGAATATACATAATTTTCTCAATTACTTTCTGCAAATTTAATTAATTACTTATATAAACACCTAATTAATTTATAAAGATTTCAGACATAATAAGGCAATCACATGGAAACACGAACTTCCTAGGAAACCTCCAATTGTACTTAATTTGGTCTGTTTTAACTTCATATTGGCATTAGTTTATATTCTAAAGCTGCACAAATTCAGAAATTCAACAACACAAATTCAAGTAATCGAATTCACACTTCTTTAATAGGTTAGTCTTTGTAAAGCCTTTTTTTAATCTTATTTTACTTTTTTTGTCTTCTCATTTACCACTCATTTAATATTAATAAATTAAAGCTTCTAAATATTAAATTAATAAATTTCACAGCATCTTTTTGACAAGCTTAAGTAAGGGGATCCAACTTTTAATAGGACACTGGACACGTACCCGAATGTCCAAATACAACAGATATACATACATGTGTGTGTATATATATATATATATATTTGACAAATAGAGGCCAAAATAGTA
The DNA here is from genome assembly GCF_022965805.1 of Primulina eburnea. Classification (NCBI taxonomy): domain Eukaryota; kingdom Viridiplantae; phylum Streptophyta; class Magnoliopsida; order Lamiales; family Gesneriaceae; genus Primulina; species Primulina eburnea. Next base: position 8,699,337 of record NC_133103.1, read on the forward strand.
ATTTCAGTGTATAACATTCCTCCGTATGGCCTTTAAATACCCTAGGCACCCTTGATGTGGACTAGACTTACAGTGTTCCAGTTGATACATATCTTTCTTCCCTTTCTTTCACTTTGTACATTCATAATAATTTTAATGGGTGATCAAGGGCAAGACGCTGGCCGCTCGAGGACGAGCTACGGCGGCGAGCCCGACCAGAGAAATGAGCCGGTGCGGTCGAGGTGGACCCCGAAACCCGAACAAATCTTGATCCTGGAATCAATCTTCAACAGCGGGATGGTGAATCCCCCCAAAGACGAGACAGTGAGAATCCGGAAGATGCTGGAGAAGTTCGGGTCGGTGGGCGACGCCAATGTCTTCTACTGGTTCCAGAACCGCCGCTCCCGCTCGAGGCGTCGGCAGAGACAACTCCAGGCGAGTCTCACGGCCATGGAGCTGCCGCAGGCCCCGCCAGGCGATACAATTCAGTTCGATCAAATTAACGCTGTCACTGCTGGTTTCGTGCCTGGTTCCTTGTCTTTCTATTCAAACACGAGCTCCTGTTTGGTGGGCTCGGGCTCTTCTTCGTCTTCTGGGATTGGCGAAAACACTTGTATTCCTCATAATTCTCATGATTTCTACTCGTTTTCGGACCATTCGGGCCAGCAAGAACTGGAGCATAACCCCATGTTTTGCCACTCTGATGCTTCCAGTTTGCATTACCAGCCTGGTGAGTGATCATTTTTTCTCTCACTTTCAAGATTTCAAACCCTAAATTCTGCAATATCAACGAGGTGGTCGGTTAAATGTTTTATTTTTCTAAAAACTAAATTAATTCATTCTCCAAATATTATGAAATTGTAACCTTGCTAATTTAGCTCAAAATATTTTGCCACTAAAATTACAAATGCTTGTGGTCGTGGCAAATGGTTAATTTTAGGTTTCGGATTTAAACTATTATTATTATTATTATTTTTGAATGTTTTCAGGTTCAAATTATATTTTCTAGCAAGTTTCTTGTACGGGTAAATTTCGAAAAAGTAGGAAACAAAATACAAATGGATGGTACAGTAAACTGGACAAGAATCCATTACGATCTCTAATTTTCATCCCTTAGATCTACTTTTTTATTCCCAAAATAAAACAAATTATCATTTTAAATCATTTTGGAAAATGTATTTCCACCATTTTTTTTACCACCCAGCTTAATCATTGCGTTGAATTAAACTTCTCACCAATTCTCAAAAATACATAAAATTTATTCAATATAATAATTTTAAAATTGAACAATACATGGTTTTGACACTGATAGTTTAAATGATCTCAAATAAACTTTTTCATCTTGTAAAATCTTTTCTCGAAATATTTTAGTAAAATGTTCAAAATTGTGGGTTTTTCTTTGCTTTTACATAATAATTAAATGATAAAATTAATTAGCTGATCATCATCTTCTTCACTATACATACTGCATAAAATTCAGGAGTGATTACAGTGTTTATAAATGGAGTAGCAACAGAGATGGCGAAGGGTTCTCTGGATATTAAGGCCATGTTTGGTGGAGATTTTGTGTTGTTTCATTCTACAGGAGTGCCAGTTCAAGTCAATGAGTATGGATTTCTTGTGCAGAGCTTGCAGCATGGTGAAAGCTATTTTCTGGTAAGTTTTTTTTATATATATTATTGATCGTTAATTAATTTATTTAATATATTTTGCATTGAAATTTGAGTCCCAGAAAACGTCAGCCCAGATTTTAATTGTTCTCATGTGAATAAACACTGAATTCCATCGTCGACTTCATGATGATTAAATTAAGTTTTAATTTTATGGTAAACAATAATATGTTTTTTCAACTTTTTGAGAGTTCTAAAATATGTTAGGAACTTTAATCAAATGCTCGTGCCACTAAATATATATAGATATATATATATCTATATATCTACCGTTTAATCGGTAAGATCGCTCAACTTGCCAGAAATTTAATTACTGCAGGTGGTTAAACTTGTTAAACACTCTGTGACATTTCTTCTATGGGTTCTAATGGATTTACATGAAAGCTTTTCCCGAAATACAATCAAGAAACCTATAAATAAAATTTAGCATATGATAATCCACATTTTCAAGTTCTGTGAAATTATAATTGTAGATATTCAAGTTTTTTGTGATTGCAGGAATTTATTTTTTGTTGATTTAATAAAACGAAACATTTTAATAAGTAAACATATAAATACAATTTTAAAAAAATTTGACCGCGTTGAATTTAAAAATTGTTCTAATTTACGAAAAAGTACAGCTCTTTTTTACTGTTAAGTAAAGAGACTTAAGATGAATTTTTATAAGGTCTTTTGGCAACTAATTAGATTATTCCTTTAAGTCATATTATTTGTTGTTAATTTTCATATTTATGGTATTTAATTTTTACTAATTTTTTTAAGATAGATATTGTTCACGAAAATGTGTCAGTATGTTGAGTTTACCGTTTGCAATTAAGTGTAATAACATGGCAACTATGTTTTTGTAGAACGTCGGTTTTCTTACGAACTCTAACATACATCGTCTAACGAATTCGTTGTTTTTATACACTTCTCCCCTGAGTATGAAACATGGTGGTGTGAATAAATCATACCCGAAATTAAAATTTTGTTAGAATATATTATTATTATCCCTCAAAATAGATTAGTCGTTTTATTCTTTTTGTAGTTTACCCTAACTAGTTATATATCCACCATTCTTTGTAATCTTTATTATTGAGTTCATAAGACTGCGACTTGAGTTTTCACTCTCCGTTTCGTCAAAATCTAGGTATGAGAAGCACACATTGTTTTTATTCCTGATAATATTCTTGGAATTGTTCTCAGGTTCCCAGACATTCATGAATTGAAGTACAAGACACATGTTTGTGGGAGGTTCCAACGTTATAATAATTTGGGAGGGTAACGATAAATTTGTTATTTTTAGAATATAATAATTATTGTTATAATATATTGATAAATTTTTCTTTTTCGCATCTTTTTTTTTTTTTTTTTGATTTGTTTGGTTGTCTCCACCTTTGGGGAAATTAGTAATATATTGCTCCAGTACATTAATCAAAAGTTTGAGAAATTAATCATATAATTTTGCACTTGGCATGTACGGTAATGTAACATTGGAAAATTCTAAGCATGTAGAGTAAATAAAATGAATCAAATCGAATTATTTAACTCATATGCTCTAGCAGAGCTCAAAATTAAATTTAATCGAGTCAGCAAGAAATTGTTCGATTTAATTACTCGGGCTTCGAATACGAGACACACAACGTACTTGATCAAAATTATAATTTTTTCATACTTGCAATTAATTTTTTCTTTTGCTAAGCACGAAAAAAGTGCTTTAAATTATTATTGCCTATATGTTCATGAAGCTCGAAGTGGGTGTCTCTGAGTTTTCAATAATAGATATTTTTTTTCAAAGCGAGAATATATATAATTTAAAAGGCGATCTTTTATAATAGAAATGGGAACAATGATACAAACCAGATGTGCGAACAAAAACAGAAGTGTGAAGTCTCGTTTTTTTTCCTTCAACATATGTATTAGGAAATTAATTTTTTTTTGGGCTTATTAACTTGTCTAATTTTGGATTTGATCTCTTAAACTTTTAAAGTTTGGTTTTGATAAAAACAAATTTAATTTTCGGCTATTTGGTTCAATCGGTGATATTGATAAGTCAGCAATTTTCGATATCACGTCAGTATTTTTACATCATGATATCAATATTTTCTGATGTGATATCATCATTTTCAAGTACCACAAGTAAGCAATCTAATGAAATAATCTCAAAGCTAAAAAAAAAAAAATCAAAGGTAGGACATTAAAGCAAAATACATGAAAAGTTAGTGATAAAAAACCCAAAATAGGAAAAGTTAGTGAAAACCCATCGTCTCCCTCGTTTAGTAATAGTAAGCTAAATAAAAGGAGAAACATCCTTCATGGCATCATTAAATACCTTTAGGAAATATTCTATATTAATATATATTTTTCTTTTCGCTTTCCGTTTGATAAAATAAATTGCTGATTCCCAAGACTCATGCATGCATGTTTCAAGGACTTTAACAATAAATACATTGCAATTTATCTGAACCGTTATTAGTAATTATTTTTACGCGATTACATTATACAATTCTGAACAATGTAATAATTTCATTTTATTCCCACGACGAATAATGGAAAATCTAGTTTGGTGATCAAAGATTTAACTTGTACTTCTTTGAAAAATGAAAAAAAAAAATCAAATTATCATTGTTTTTTGAAAGTTTAAATTTATTACCCCTTGCATTTATAAATGAATTATATATAACCTGATTTTCACATCTCTATTTTGCTGTTTTTTGAAAGTTTAAAATTTATTATCCATTGCATTTATAAATGAATTATATATAACCTGATTTTCACATCTCTATTTTGCTGTAATTTCTTTCTTTGAAAGAAGGGGCGCTTCCGGTTCTGTCGGTGCTTGAAACAATTTTGTCTTCTCCATATTACTATATCTCTAGAGTCAATAGTTTGATATGAGGAACTACTGAACTCAATCACTTGCTGCCGTTACTCTTCAGTTTTCTGTTGAGGTCTATCCTGTAGAGGTACTCAAATTGGATCAGTGGTCGATTTCTAGGTTTCGTCGTAAACCTAATTGGTTATTTTCAATTACGTAAATCAATAGTTCAAACTGCACTCAAAGGTAGGGCATTTCCCATTTTTATAGGAACTTTTGTACCAGAAACAATGTCAGATAGCTGGTTGAATTTTTTGGATCAATTTTACTTATATGAGTTTATATGTGAATAATTATGCGTTGCAGGTTTTCTATTAAGTTAAGCCTAAAATAAAGTAATCAATTAAGGTTTCTGCTTATTGAGCTTTAATGTATCGAATAGGTTGTGGTCCTTTAATGTGTAGAGATATAAGTGTGATTTATATTTTTGTGATGGGCTAAAACAGAAATATCAGAAGATCATTATAAACATTATTTATATATATGGGTCATGGTCCCCAGATCACGGACTATCACGTTCTTTATTCTCTTCCTCATTAAGAAAATAGCTTTGAAGAGAAAACTAAAGGTTTCTCTCACAGAAAGAGCGCGTAGATCTGGAAGATCAAGGCACGTTCTAAATAATTCAGGATTATTGGTTTAGGTACGCTTCTGCTTAAGTTATCAGTCAAATTCTTAATTATTCAGCATGATGTATTCATCGGTTTATGGGTTTTCCCCAACAGAAGATCTAATAGGAGCTGTCTACATGGAGAAAAAATTGTAATTCTGGTCATGCATATTTATTTTCATTGTTTTTTTTTTTTTTTTTTTTTTTTTTTTGCAATTAAGACTTGAATCTAACTTCACCTCAAAAGCTAGTTTTATGAGGGAAATCGTCCAAGTCTATATATAACTCTAAAATACTTAATTCATCAAATGTTAGACATCTAACATTATATTATAAAATGTATATTTTCGATCCAAGTTTAATATGTTTTTTACATCAATCCATTGTTTTAACAGAGGTGTGCAATAATTTGGTAAAATTAAATTAGGCGAAAATGTAATTTGGTAATATAACTTGATCATTTTTTAAGTTCAAAATATATTCCCAAAATATATTTTAATGTAGTTGATCTTTATTTTCACTGGTAGCATTTTTTTAATACTCTGATTAAAAATGACTAAGAACCCTTGAACTAGAATTGCAATTTGAATGCAAAAAAAAAATGAATAAATAAGTTAGATTATCAAAATTCCTTAAATTAATTGTCATCTAATAAATACAATATTTGTGTACTTTAGTTGATTATCTTTATCTGGGTTTATTTCATCCTACCCATGTGGGCATTGATTTCATGATAGATGTATGGTCAAGATTTTCTCATGCATATATAGGACCCACCTTTTTTTTTGAAAATTGTACGTGTGGCAAGATCTTACACGTTGAAATGAAGTGGGGGTAGTTCCCACATATGTAGGATCTCATTTACCCTTTAATTATCTGCGTGCATGGGAATATAATCTATTTGTAATTAATTATAAATACCATAAAATGGAAAATTTGGAATTATCAAGTTTTTTTTTTGTATATATTTACCAAACGTGTGATGAGCGAGAGTAGGCATTTTGTCGATCTGCTGAAACCTGAAAAAAGGGTTAATGAAGAGTCCGGAATTCAATGGAAAGATCTCAAATTACCTTTTAGTATATTTATAGTTCACAATGATCATGTTTATTTAAACAATTAATTTATAACCATTCGATTAATTAGGTTTAAGATGTACAAATATAAGAGTGAGTCTCATGTGAGATCGTCTCACGGATTATAATCTGTGAGACGGGTCAACCCTACCCATATTCACAATAAAAAATAATACTCTTTGCATAAAAAGTGATACTTTTTCATGGGTGACCCAAATAAGAGATCCGTCTCACAAATAATACCCGTGAGACCGTCTCACACAAGTTTTTGCCCAAATATAATAATTAAAAGAAATCTTTGGTGCAGCGAACTAAAATTTTTAATTGTTTAACCACATCCACGTATGATATTGTGAGTGGAAGCACTCATTTCTACCATAATTTATAATTTTTAAATTAATTTTTTAAGAAGTCAATGTCATTTACGCTCCAATTTTGGTTAATCACATTCCACTTTTATACATAAAATTTATTAATAAAAGTGGAGTGTGGTTAACAATGATTGGGTCATTTTAATTAACCATGTCCTTCGAGGCCTGGGGCGAATACAAAATATATACTTTTTAGACATAATAGACACAAAATAGTATTTCTGTGTAAATTTTAAAATTCCAAAATACATTTCTTTATTTTTTTAGCCCACCATTTTTTTTAGCCCCTATTCTTTCTTTTTCATGAATTTTTTTTTTGGTCATAAATATATAAAAAAACTTATTAAAAACATAAATTGTTTGATATTTTTTCAAATTTTCAATTTTTTTAAATAAAACTTCTATAAAAAAATAAATTTTTTGCATAAAAAATAATGTCAATTTTTTTGCATAGAAAATCAAAAATAATGTTACAAAAATATTTTAAAATTTTAATTTTTTAACAACAGTACTTGTAAAAAAGTCGACTGGACTGCATGCGCACAACACACGTACACGAGAGCTAGTGTGTGTGTGTATATATATGTATATATACACACACACACACACACTCGATCGATATGTTATTGTAGATAAAAATCCCCTAAGTTCTTGGCTTTAGAGATATCTGGAGATGATGCACTTAATAAATAAGATGAGAATGTCGAGTGAATTGAGGAATCTATATAATGAGCTGAGGCGGAAAGGCGTGTGGATTAAACATTTTGTTATAAATCCATTTGAGGGAATTGCCGACCCCTCAAAAATTTAAGGGACTATGTTGGTTGTTGAGATTTAGAAACTTAATAAATTAGCACTTTTTTCCATTTTTGAATCCAACTTTATCTATGACATTGTTCTGTTTATTTTTTCATATCCATTCTTTGGAAGTATTCCAACTCATGATTCAACGACGAAAAAGATAACGACTCTAGTTACTTACCACGCATCATATTACCGGAATTCGAAAAAAATAGTAGCCATCACTTCGTCGTGACCAAAATATTAATTATGATTCTCTTGACTGGTTGAAACGAGCGGAAAGAGAAATGAATTATAAATTTTGAATTTAAACTTACCAAATCTTATTTTATGTGTCATCAAATCATTTCTAAAATAGAATTGAATAATTAATTAGTTGGTGAAACAAAATCTCTCTGTTGAATGAACAAGTGGAATATATTAATGATATGTAGAATCAAACATTTATCGTTTTTCATACAAAAATATTTTTCACCATTCTTTTATTGACTTTGTAATAGGTCGGTAAATTTAATTTGGGCTTAAAAATGGGATGCTAGAAGGACATTGACATTAAATTTGGACCTTTTAGTCCATAGAAATTTATTTAGGTCCATAAATTTTACGAGACTCAAATTCTTTAACAAGGCACTAAAACTGAGGGATAAAAAATAGCTGATTACTTTTAGTTCATTTTACATTAAAATATTAATTTTGGGGCAAAATCTCATACTCAAGATTTAGTTATAACATTATCTTCCTCAAACTAAAAAAAAAATTCATAAATGTATCTTTCATCGAATCTATTACTTAGGTTCTGATTTGGTTGTCATTTCTTGTCGATCTAACTCTCAAATTCTATGTTAGAAGAGATCTCATTTCCAATCCGCCATTTACGGATCAACTTGTTACACACACACATATATATACATACATATATATATATATATATATATATATATAGACATGTTTATTTTATTGGCACTCTCCTGCGATGGCTCATTCTCAATTTGTTTTCTTCCATGATCTCTTATAACCTTTAAAGAAGATCCTCGATTGTAATCCAACCTTAATTTTGTCATATTCAAGGGTTGTCGATGTCAAGAGATCAACTCTTCTGTTTTGCACTCTATAAATTTGATTCACTCTGACTTCCTATCTTTTAGCGAGTAATTTCTAATATCTCGATACCAAATTAAACGTGGACTAACGTACGTAGTGTCCCTTCTGCAGCTATTGTTGATCTAATAAAAGATACATTTATATAAGCTATATATTTATTGTTCTATATATCGAAGAGAATTCTTAGGAAAAGGGATATTTTTATCATTGCTTATTGAATGGTTTGATGAGCTACTCAACCTTTTTGGCTGCATGCTAGAACCAGCAACTGTAAGTTGTTTTGCGAGTAATGCTATTGCTGTTAACATAAATTCGGACTGCCTCTGACCATGTCACATTCTTTTGCATGAATGAGTTTTCTAGGCTGTGTTGACCATGTCACATTCTTGTTCTCTAGTAACTTGTTAGTATGCTGCCTAAATCTTTACATCGTTGAACTAGTACTAATTTATCCTCCAGCAACGTATTAAGAACAAACCTTTGGACTAGTACCTATATATATATATATATGATCGATTTGTTAATCTTTTCTGTTGAGTTTGTTTTTCCTAACTTAACATTTTGCATCCTTGACAACACTTTTATTTGCAGCTTCCCACACAATATTCTATATGCAAGACATCATTCAAATTTCGAACTTTAAATTTCTACCTTTATATCAAAGTTGATAAGTGAGGTTTATACTAATTTGTTGTAGATGTATATTGCAACTACCTTGTCGCTTTCCACACAAACAGTATATATGGTCATAACCCACGCCTAAAGTTCAATAAAAGGAGGCAGGAGGTTAGAACTTATAAGATGTGTTACAACTAAAGCTTCTTACATTGATTCTTACATTGATTCATAATTGTGTGTGTTATAATATGCCGTGATGGTGGTTTGGTCTGCTAATCAAGAAAGTGGAAAATGGAGGGAGTTGAATATGGATGACCCATTTTGGTTTGGTAGGATAGCCTGAATATCTGTGGTTGGCACACACAAGAAATAGGAAATGCAGGATACTTACACAAATATGAGATGATGACAGTAAAAAATTTTATGCAAATTTCAGTTTTAAATCTGATATCTTTATTATTTTTGTCATTTTAATCTTTTTTGAGGAGGGACTTATGTGCCGCTAATATGATGTTGATGTGTGCAGAGTGCCACATCAGCGTATCCATTGAAAACTTACTAAAATTTAAAGATACAAAACTAAAGACTAAAATTGAACAATACAGGGGACCAAAATAACAAACAAAATTGCGGTTTAACCATTGTTAGGGTCGACTATGCCACTTGCATAGTTAATGTTTTGATGTGAATATTCTTTACAAAACAATGAGATGATTGTTGAGGAGCAACAATTGTGCAAAAGTAACGTATAGCCAAAATTTGGAAAAGGAAGAAGACACTACAAGAAAATAGGCATTCAACAATACATCAAAGACAACGGGTTTTTACTAAAACCGTTGTTTTTTCTGTGAAGACCCGAAATCTTGCAACGAGAAAATCTATATATGTCATAGGAAATTTCAGCTCATTTTTGGCACAACATTTTTTAGTTCCATACAATCATAATCATGAAAATTTGAATAATCATTGTCCCTTCATTACTGATCATTTATCACTATATGGAAGTGCACCAATCTTGGAAGAAATTAATGCAGCCAAAATCACTCTCCATTTGCACTTAAGGAAAACCAAAATCACTCATGAATCTCGGGTGTGTATCTTGAATCAAGAAGAGGCCACGTTCATTCGGGAGAGAAAAGTGCAATCATCACGTTGATTAAGCAATCAACGACATTCTTGGAGTAACACGGGCTTACCTTTATAGTTGATTATTCAAGCATATATAAGAAGAAAACTCCCTCCCCATAACTTCAACCGTCGCTAAAATAGATAAAACCATTGATTGCTATTTTGATCTCTTTCCTTCAAATTGAGATGAAACCAAACTAGATAAAACTTTTGCTCTTCAAGATAAAACTTTTGCTCTTCAAACTTTACAAACACCTCCATTCAGTCAAAATCAAAATACTTGTTGACATGGTTCTTCTTGTTGCACAAGTAAATAAAGATCCAAGTGCTGTTTACACTTAATATTTGTTTCACAGACTGTCAATAGTGCAAGCAATTGCATGCACAATGAGTGATTTTAGTAGTTGATTGCCTTTCTCTCTGAGACTTTAATAACCCTGGGCATTTTTCATGTTCACGGGTAAGTTTAGATGCTTAAGGGAGTTACTTACTAGTTGGTGTGAGAATGAAAGCCATTAGTATACTAAACATTGATCACAAATCTCACTCTATCACATCCTCTTTAATATGGTGATGTGGAGTGCCGGAGTCTTGTTTTTTATCTGATGTTCCTGTTCATTAAGTTGGGTTATCTCTCCTAAGTTCTGTATTTGATGTATTAACTGGCCGGGAACAAGAGTTTAATGTGCTTTTTTCCATGGGATTTCAAACAGATTTGAGCATCTCATAGTATCGTTCTTAAAACAAATGCAACTTTTATTATTGAAATTCTGGTATCTTACTATATACACCGTTTTTTATCTACTAGTAGTATAGATTAGTAGTCAGAAAGCGTGGAAAATTCTCATTTAATGTCTTTGTTCATCTGTGCAGATCAAAAAGGGAAGTGCCGAGGTTAATATCACTTTTATTTATCCTATATAGCAAATTTTTATATCTTTTGAGTGTAATTTTAGTCTTGTAAATTGGACAAAATATAGAAAATCGAATTTATGGGATGAAACCTAACTTTACAAGTCAAGTAACTAAAAAATTTCATCCTTTCGTACTTATTTTACAGATTTCTCATCTTTTTCAATCATTTCAACAATAAAAAATTGTCTGACTATTTTTTTCAACACTTGTTTATATATTTTACCCCCTTGTTAATTTGTTTATCAAGAAAAGAGAGTACCATTTTTCAAATAAGCAGAAACAAGAAACATAAACAAAATGAAAATACTCTTGCTCTTACCAGAACCAATTAAACATTTGAATGCTGATAAGTTCTCTGTTTTGTTTTTTTTTACAATGGTCTAATGTGCAGGGGCTTAACCCGTTAATGTTCGTTTTTGCTCTGGTTGGCAATGCTACATATGTGGCAAGGTGAGTTACTGCAGTCATCATGCTTCTGCACACCGTGTGTAGTATTTGTTCTGTTATAAAAGATTCGTTTGATCAGCTGAGGGAGGGGCAGTAACCCTCTTCGATCAAACGAGGCTCAAATTTTTATTTGTAATTTTTGCAAAAATTCAAGTTTCGCCCCCTTATTCTAAATCCCGTCCAGTCTTGCAGTCGAGTTCTTATTTTGTATATTGTTTCTTTTTCAGCATTCTTGCTAAAAGCTTGGACTGGTCGGAAATAAGACCAAACCTGCCGTGGCTGGTGGATGCAGGAGGATGCATGCTTCTTGACACTTTTGTATCCTTTAATACACATCCTCACTCCTATGATTGCTCTTTGTGCCCTGAATATAAACGTTAATTCATAAAAACATTTAATTTTTTGTCAAATATTCTCATAAAAGTATTAGTATGAGAAATGGGTATTATTGGGGAGAAATTTTGTATATTTCAGAAAAAAATTAGATATTGTAAGGTCTCTCGCTTAGTACTATAGTATAAATATTGTATGCAAAATATAAATTTTTGGGAAAGGTAAACACAATATTTTTAAAATCTATAAGTACTTAATATGACATTACAATATTAATTGTAATAAGATTTTATGTGATGAACTACCTACCTACCATAATAAAATAAATTTACTCGAAAGGTCATGAGTTCTTATGCAGCAAAAGCAAGAGCAAGCCGCGCCGTATTAGAGCCTCCCTGCCACGGTCGACCCTCGGCCTAAGACGAAATCCGGTGGCCTTGTGCCACACGCTTAACCGGATGCGGCCCCACGCTCACCGCCTTCTCTTGACGGCACCCCATTAGAAGCAGCCCATTTCCCTTCCGCCACCCGCAGTGGCCACCCACCTCCTCCTTTTTCTGCAGCGGTTCCATGATATCGGCTTTGCAGATTTCTGAGGCGGAGGCTGAGATATTGGTAGTGACACTTGCCTTGTCCAGGCCCTCGGCCGTGGCCACGCTCCAGTCAATGCTAACTTCACTCGGCGCCGCGGGCGGGTAACACTCAGAAGCCGAACATGGCTCGTCCAGGCTCTTCATGTCAAATTCAACCTTGCGTGTCACATTAATGCCATGTGCGGATATTGCAATTCTTCTCGCACTAAATGTAGGATATTCCTCCACTGAATAATCCCTTCTGCAGTACATTGAATTACACGAAGTTGGAGCTGATAAGCTATCGATCTCGAATAGGTCCGAGCTCGCATCGCTCCCAATATCATCATCTATGTTCGTTACACCCACTATTGGACTTCCTCGATCAAAAAGGCCTGCTCGACCATTCACCAGATTTATCGGTTCTAAGACCGATGACAGATCAAGAACTGCACGAAAAACTTCCAAAGACTTGCGGGGTGGATCTTCAAGAGGGCTAGTATTCGATTTTCTCCCGATATTCTTCAATGCAGGCATATGATTCACATTATCCCGGTTAGAAGTGCTTACTATAGGGAACGAAAAACGCCTCAATTCTTCGATAAAAGGCCTCCCTTTAGCTGATACACGCTGTTTGAGTGTTTCTTCTGTGGTCTCGAGATTGTTTTCTTGTGAGAGCCTCTTCTGTTGGTGATTTTTTAAGAAGTCAGAAGGCAAATGGTTGTCTTCATCATCGATGTTCTTACCAGTTTTGATCGAGTCCAGCACTGTTTTTTCTGGCTCCAACTCAACCTCCTTAACCTGGACAGCTTTCTTGCCAATGCAGCAGTTACCCTTTCTATCCAAAAGCCATTTCTTGGCAGCAAATGTCCTTCTCTTGCGATCATTCGAAGGAAAATTCTTCAAAGAAACTCCAGTGGGATTCGACATCAACAACCCGGTTCGACTATTCCAACTCGCCTCCGATATAGATGCCGTAGGAGTAGCGTTGAAAGATCTTCTCTGTGGGAAATTCCTGCAATATCCATCAACAGAAGAAACTGGTGACGGTACCCTTTGATCATCAGTAACCAAATCGTGAGACTTCTCTTCTTTCTGCTGCTGTCTTCCGACCTCTTTCGGATCGTCGATTCCACTGAAATACATATGTGCGTCAAAAATGCCCAGCTCGGTGTCATTAATGGAGAATCCGCTCTCATTTTGTGAAATTTTTGCAATATCCTTGGGTTTCATCATGAGGTACGAGGTGAAAGATACATCTTGAAAGCTAGATTTATTTAGCGCAAAGGCAGTACACCGAGGGGCAGTTTCCTTAGAGGTAAACATTGGCTGTTAACGTACTGAATTGTGCTTAAGTTTTCTTGGTAAAGTTGCTGCTTTTTGAAGGAAACTCAAACTCCTACCATGGCCTTGGCTATTCATAGATCTTCTATATATACACACACACACACGTGGATATAGACTCCAAATACGCATTTTGCGTCTAAAAATGTTATACAAAATTAGCAACTGCATTTTTAAATCTTTCGAAAAAAAAGAAGAAATATATATATATATATATATATATATATATATATATATATATATATATATATATATATATATATATATATATATATATATATATATATATATAATGCAGGGACGATTGTTAAATTGATCGTTTGAGTTGACCTTCTTGTAATTTTGTCTATCTAGTCACATTTCAGTTTTAGTGTAATAGCATTTTTATTTTTTCAATTTGCGGTTTTTTTTGTCTCGAAGTTGATGTGATATTGGATGTTGCTGAAGTGGTGCTGATAATCGTAGACATGGTGTCGGATATTGTTATGTTTTTTGTCACATCGACATTTCGGTGAAAAAAGTTATTGGAATTGAAAGAGATGGATTTTATTTTACGAGAAGATTTCAATTTTTGTCATATTTCATCGAGAATGATAAAGTAATATTGTACACGTTTTCGGCATGTCAGTGCCACATCATCACCACCATGTCTGCATCGTTGTCACGTGAGAAAATGGCTAAAATTGCATAGAAAAACAAATTAACGTGATGAAGCTAAAATTTTACAACGGTGAACATCAAATCGAAAAAGATATAAAAATACATGACAAAAATGTAATTTCCGCGTAATTATACTAACATTGAAACCTCGGTAAATTGATTGCTAAAATCACAATGACGAAACATATCTGACCAAGTTTGTTATTTTCCCATAGATATATAAACAGACAAGAGTTGGGCACATGTTGCTCGATTATGTGCACACGATGATATCTACCTTGAAAATTGTTGACTCATGTGATTTTCCATCAATTTCGTGCGCATAAACGAACAATGCACTCTGCGTTTTGCATATATCCATTTATTGTTGGGAAAGTAAAGTTTGAAAGTACTCCTGATCGAACTTCGTTTCTGATTGGATGAAATAAGGGTTAGATAATATAAATTTAATTTGAAATTTCAATTTTTTTTTCCTTGGAAATAGTGGTTAAATGTATTATTGTTACTATCATATAGTAGATATCTTGGAAAAGATAAATATAACCCGTTGGATGTACCATATACGGACAATGTTAGATGTAGAATGAGGAACTGATACGAGTATTGATCTAACATATCTTTATTGATGAGACAAGTGTATGAAAATACGTTTGTAAGATGAGTTGTTCTTTCTTTTATCACCTAGATGAAAGTTGCGTCCTAGAGGAATTCTAATTTTTAATTTATAGGGTTAAATAAAAAAAATTCATACTTTTTTTGCTCAATAAAATACTACCGTGTATGATTGACTCATTTCATATTAGAAATAATCAAAATGGTTACCTTAATTTTCATATCTCAAATTATGCATTGGAATTGATATATTTAAATTATTCGATTTCGAATTGTTTGACTTGGATTGATTAATTAAATTCAAAAGAATTCGAAAATACTATATGAATTTAAACATTTTCGATAATAATTGTATATTTCAAACATATTCATATATATTAATGTCATGTGAAATTCATTATGGATTCATTTTTTAAATGAATTCTTCTATCCTAATCAAATGCATCAATCTATATGATATCTAATAGTCAAACAGATATTTTATAGTTATAATTATGGGTCATTAATCTCCACAACCTAATTCACTCGGGTAGCTATGGTCGATGAGGATTATGAATTAATTATATGCCTTCTTTTCGGGCTGCATGGGGGTTGTGAAATATTAGTGTTGGAGGACCAAATTGGGGGAGTTGAGTTGGTGGACTGAAACCTAGGCCCATTAACCATTCTCATGAATAAAGTCCATTTTTCCTTAAGCTAGGTTTTTACTTGCAACCCCTCCTATCCCAAGTACAAGATCATGGCAGAGAGAGGCGGAGGAGATCGTGGCGGTTTTGGACGTGGCTTCGGTGGACGGGGACGCGGCGGTGACAGGGGGGGCCGCGGGCGTGGAGGCCGCCGGCCGCGCCGCGAAACGGAGGAGGAGAAATGGGTGCCAGTGACTAAACTTGGACGATTAGTGAAAGACGGGAAGATCAAATCTCTGGAACAAATCTACCTCCACTCCCTCCCAATCAAAGAGTATCAAATAATCGACACTCTCGTCGGGCCGTCGCTGAAAGACGAGGTGATGAAAATCATGCCGGTTCAGAAGCAGACTCGGGCTGGGCAGAGAACCAGATTCAAGGCGTTTGTCGTGGTTGGGGATGGAAACGGGCACGTGGGATTGGGTGTGAAGTGCTCGAAGGAGGTGGCGACTGCTATACGTGGCGCTATTATATTGGCCAAGCTGTCTGTAATCCCGGTGAGGAGAGGCTATTGGGGGAACAAGATCGGGAAGCCGCACACTGTTCCCTGTAAGGTGACCGGGAAATGTGGGTCTGTTACGGTGCGGATGGTTCCGGCACCCCGAGGGGCTGGTATTGTGGCGGCGCGTGTCCCCAAGAAAGTGCTCCAGTTTGCTGGTATAGATGATGTCTTCACTTCTTCCCGTGGATCGACCAAGACCCTTGGAAACTTTGTCAAGGTCTGGACTTTTACAGCTGATAGTCTCTGTGATAACTTCGTTTTCTTGCATAATCAAGTTTGTGTATGTTTAGCTGCATTCAACATAATCTTTACAGTCGCATAAAATTGCTTGGTTTTGGATTTGTATTGTTTGGATCTAATAATTGATTATCATTTCATGTAGCTTAGACCGTAGGTTAAAAGGATATTAAGAATACAGAATGTCTTGAGTTCTAATATTACTAGTTTGCCTAAAAATATGGGACATAAAACTCATCTTAGCGATTCCTGGTGTTATGTAACATGGTACGATGCATACCAATAATCGATGCAATTTGCACTCTTAAAATGTTTTTGAGAAGTTCTCTGAAATGTTTGCTTGTTGAATTGGAACTCTGTTATCATTTTGTGGGATTCTCAATTGATTATTCTGATGTACTCATTGGAGCTTCGGGTTGGAGCACCCCCCAAATTTTTATTTTTTAAATAAAAAAACTGAAAAAATAACACAAATACGACTAATCTAAGTAAGTTTATGAAGGAGTAAGAAGAAAAATACTTTTTTTTCCAACTATATAAATTTATCAAGTATCCATAGAGAAATAGAAAAAAGTTAAAAATTATATATTGGTTTTTTTGGGCTGGGTTTGATTGCACGGGAGTTTTGGGTTTTCTGAGTTTCATTTCATAAGCATGTACATGTATATATTTGGTAGTTTGTGTTCAAATGTGTGAAACCTGCGACCAAGCCAGTGATACATGCAATTCATGTTGTGGTATTGACTGAAAGTCATTCTTTGCAGGCAACTTTTGATTGTTTGTTGAAGACATATGGGTTCCTAACTCCCGACTTCTGGAGGGAAACCCGCTTCACAAAGTCGCCCTTCCAAGAGTACACTGATCTATTGGCTAAGCCCACGTCCAAAATCATCCATGTCATAGAGGACAACGAAGCCCATGCTGTTATGTGAGGATGCTTCAACTTATATATTTTCCTAGTTTTGTGTTCGGTAAGTTGAAATCACTTTTGTTTGTGAATGGACTGCTTTAAATACACTCGACATTTTACTTTCTTAAATCTTTGAACGATTCAAGTTGTCACAAATTAAATTTGTCTGTCCATCCCCTGTAATTGATGTGTTCCCTAATCACCACAACTATGGTGGAAACAGTAGCAATCAAATCGGCTGAAAGATCGACTTGAGCTCTGTTTTAATCGAGTTCGATTTCTAATTCAGTCAGAAATATCCATAAATTGATCTCTTGTACCAGACTTAATGGAGTGACCTCTTTCAAACAAAAAATTATCACATTATACAAAATTGTACGGCCATGCAAATCATATTATCACAAAATTCATCGAATTGTGACCATCACTCTAAAAAGTTCAAGAAATGATTTCCATTACTCTAATTACTGTTTTCTTGAGGATCGTGCAAAACCTTTTATAAGATTATTATCATATAAGGCATAGTTTGGTACATGGGATAAATGAGGGATTGATAAATAATCCTCTTTATACAATGTTTGGTACATTTTTAAAAAGCTCATGATAATATCATGGGCTTTTGATAAATAATTTTTTAGAAGGATAAAATATCCTTTCTATTAGGTGTGATAATTTTAATTTAAGGATAAAAAACACTATAAATGACTTAATTACCCTCAATTTATAAATGGTTTTTATAAATCTATGCTAGTAGGTAGAAATTAAAATCAAATAAATATATTTATTTATTTTTATATATTATATAATATGATAATTATATAAATGAATTCGAGATAATTATATAAATAATTTTTATAAATCTCAATAAAATTATTAGTATTACCCGATTAACATTAAAAATTGATATTTGACTTGACTTACAAAATCAAGAGCTCAATTATTATATTATATAATATATAAAATTAGGTAAAAATAAATAAATCATGCAAGCATTATCGGTGCATGAACAGATAAAAAATATGAACTCAAGTAACAACTTTGAAATTATAAAATTTATTATGATAAGGTTAATTTTGTCATTATAATCTAATATATAAATGTAATCACTCTTATTAAAATCATACCAAACATTAAATATAATATCTTACATCTTATTTATCATTAACTTATCTTATATTATATATCACATGTTTATCCTATCATGTGTATCAAACTATACTTAAGATAACAAACTACGGGCGAGTTTAGATACAGAAACTATTATAGTTTGGCATTGTTTGGTGTGCATGATAAGGGGGGATTGATTGTTAATCCTTCACTTATCATGTGTTTGGTGTGCATGATTAAGATTGTGATAGGCCCGTTCAGCCCGCACCGGCCCACACTATATGCATTATTATCCTCATGTGGGTGATTATATAATCCTTTGGGGAAAAGGGATTATGTTTGATTAATTTAAATTTTTTTAATATTCTAAAGTTTAAAATAATTATAGATTCAAAAAATTTAATAATATTTAAATATAATTTTTAATTTGACTAATATTATAAATAATTTAATTATTATTGATCATATTTTTTATTATTATATTATTTTTAACTGTAATATTATAATTTTTATTAACCATTTTTTATTATTCAAATTTGTATTAATATTTTAATTATCACAATAAATTTATATTTATATTATTATCAAAATTTAATTATTTTTTATAATATTAATTGGTTTTTTAGTTTTTTTTTTGAAAATTGGAATTAATGAAAATTTAATAATTAATATAATATTTAAATTTTATTTGTAATTTTTTAAATCCATTAATTCTAGATATTTTATTTATTTATTCAATCATTTTAAGAATATATTACTAACTAATATATGATGAGGACATTTTAGTAAATAATTAACAAAAATAATCAAGCAAGTTAAACTCATGTCAAACATCATATAATTTATCATAATGTATTGTGTATCCTTACTTTTTATTTTATAATCATTATTATTATATATCATTTAATTATCCTATCACACGAACCAAACGATGCTTAAATGTCGTGGATTTGAAGTTACTGATCCAATCATAAGAGGATAACATCAATGCCAATGTATGTAATATATGTTTCAACGTGATTCCAATTTGTAAAGAATTCAAATTCTTTATGGTCGAAAACTCGGATGCAACCATCCACAAATTGAATCCGACTATTTACGACAAAAAAAAAAAAAAACATTGACGGGTAGAGTTTCTAAAATTAAATATTAAATAAATATGATAAATTATCTAAAATAAAATTCTATCAAAAATAATGTCAATACTTCATTTCATACATATTTGAAAGGTTTAATTAGTTGGTTCAAAGACAAAAAAAAAAAGTCAAAGTTGAATTAGACAAGATTCAGTTCAGATACAATACAAATCTATCCCTAGATGTTCAGTCAACTGTTGTACCTCAACGCATTTCAGGCCTCTAAATGATCGCTCATTGATAAAGGAGGTAGAGGTGACGAGGCAGACATTCTTGTTATGCTACTAAAGAAGCCATTGGAATTGCCAGAAATACTCTTGAGCGATCGATCCGACAGGACAACTCAAAAGATAAAGAAGTATCATTAATGTAGGAGAGGTTCTGCGGAAAAATAGCTCAACGCTAGGCATAAATCAATCTCAATGAAATCAATTTCCGATTGATGAACTCCCTTGCATCTCTGGGTCAGATTCTAAATTTGAAACCTCATCTTCGGGTAAGACCAGAAATGGTTTGAAGGTCATCACGAGGCCGATAAATTCAACTACATTCAGTATAAAGAAGACCATATGAACACCTGCATTACAACACAGCAGACTGTCAAAAGTCGGAAATAGACTAAGGGTGAAGATCGAAACTAGAAAACATAAAACTTATTCAGACAACAGTTTTATTCAGACCTAGTAAACACCTGACTGGTTACAACCCAACCTGGCCAAATCTTTTTTATTTTGTACATATTTAATCTACAGTAGGGAAAAAATGTTCAGATCAGTGAAGAGTTGTGTGAAGCAATGTAAGAGCACAATAATACCAACTTAGCTTTTTATTTTAGTTCAAGTCCCACATAAACCTGATAAACCCTTGTATTATTCACAGTACCTTGAGTCCCAAAAGACTTTTGGCACTCGGGAACAAAGGAACTAAAAGATAATAGAAAAAAACACAGGCCATACTATGCAAGTTCAAGGTAACCCGAAATGGATGGGGAGAGAGAGATTCTTTTTTTTAGGGTACTCCCGGAAACAAATCCAGTGGAGACGGCCTGTAGCTCAGAGGATCAAAGCACATCACTACGAACCACGGTGTCGCGGGTTCGAATTCCTCCTCGCCCAAAACCATCCCAAAAGGAAATATCTTTCCCTATGCGGGTAGGAAAATCATGATTGGAATAGTGGACCAAAAGCTATGAAACTTGGGTGTGGGTCTTTGGAATGACTTTTTCTTTTTGTCTATCGTGAATGACAGAGTCATTACACATAGTATGTCCCCGGCCCATCAGCGTATTCTTTTGTTTTACTCCCCTAATTCTTCTTCAGCTAGGCTTGGGTAGAATAAGCTAGCAATTACAAGTATTAGTTGCATAATAAAAATGTCTACCTTGTCATTAATATATTTGCTTGCGGTAATTGTAAACTCTCGGGAGAATATATAACATCTTTCATGCAAAGCTAATATATCTGAGAATTATTAATTGGCTAGTTGTAAATAACCACGGGGCTGTAGAGCAAAGATTATCGCAGAATTACACTAAGCTATTGCCGATTATTTTAAAATCTCCTGGGCACTCAAAAACACAAGAACTAAAACAAAATAGGAAAAACACGGGCAATGCTACGCAAGTTCAAATATAACATATTAAAAATATTTGAGTTGAACTATTCTCACTAGATGAAAATTTTAGCAGAGTGACAACTATTTGCTCAACTATTCTCACTAGATGAAAATTTTAGCAGAGTGACAACTATTTGCTCATACTATTTGTTATAGAGTCAAGTCATATTTTCGATTCTTAGGTGCAATTATTGGAATGAAAATTATTGAAGAACGATAATTCCTCATGCTACAAGAACGATTAAAATGTGGTATCCATTGAGATCTCAATGTCGGACTCGAGAAGTTGGTGGTTTTCAGCAATTTATGGGCCTGTTAAACCGA
This sequence comes from Primulina eburnea, assembly GCF_022965805.1. Classification (NCBI taxonomy): domain Eukaryota; kingdom Viridiplantae; phylum Streptophyta; class Magnoliopsida; order Lamiales; family Gesneriaceae; genus Primulina; species Primulina eburnea. The sequence continues at coordinate 8,720,947 of NC_133103.1, forward strand.
GGTTGAGAGAATTGTTTTGGGATGAATTAGCGGGGCTGAAAGTAATTTGTGGTGATCGTTGGTGCCTCGGTGGCGATTTCAACGTGGTGCGAAACGTGGGAGAAAAAATTAATAGTATTTCTTCAACTACAAGCATGAACTGTTTTGATGCATTGATAGAAGAGCTGGAACTTTTTGATCCACCACTTTTAAATGGCAAATTCACGTGGTCCAACTTCAGATCGGTCCCAATTTGCAGTAGATTGGACAGATTTCTATTCTCTGCAGGATGGAGGCAGGTCTTTCAAAACTCTAGACAAACTGTTCTTCCAAGAATCACATCGGATCACTGCCCGATATTGTTAGACACATCCAAGCTACGATGGGGCCCGGCACCGTTTCGGTTTGAAAACGCATGGCTGTCTCATCGAAAATTCAATGATTTAGTAAGGTCATGGTGGAATACAGATGGTGTACAAGGGTGGGAAGGATATAAGTTTATGCAGAAACTGAAAATTATGAAAAAATATGTTACAGATTGGAACAAGGAAGTTTTTGGGGATGTCCGTTTAAAAATTCAAGAATTATCTAACAAAATTAAGCAATTGGATGGTCTCGAGGCAGCTGAACTGTGGTCAGAGGCGTTGAAAAACGAGAGGATGGAGATAAAATGTGAACTGGAAAAATCAACCTTTGCACATTTTCAGATTCAAAACCAAAAAGCGAAACTTCAATGGTTGCAACAAGGGGACCAAAACACAAAATTCTTTCACAATATTCTGAATAACAGGAGGAATAGAGCATTGATTGAGAAACTTCAGGTGGAAGATGGCAGAATTATTAACGAGGCAAAGCAGATTGAGACTGAAGTTGTTAAGTTTTATCAGAATTTGTTCACAAAGACAGTAGGGGAAGGGGGAAGACAGGAAGATTTCGGGATGAATATTGATGGACTGGATTGGTCACCGATAATGATAGAAGATGCAGTCGAGTTGGAAAAACATTTCGACGAGGAAGAAATTAAGAAGGCTGTATTTGATTGCGATGGCTCGAAAGCGCCAGGGCCGGATGGATTCACATTGGAATTTTTTCAGAAAAATTGGGAGACATTGCGAGTGGATTTGTTAAAGGTTTTCTCAGAATTTTTCCATGCAGGGGTTGTGAATGGTATAACTAATGAAACTTATATTTGCCTAATACCTAAGAAAAATGATGCGCAGAATATTAGAGATTTCCGACCAATTAGTTTGGTTACAAGCTTGTATAAAATTTTGTCTAAGGTATTGGTTAACAGGCTGAAAAAGGTTTTGCACAAAACCATCGCGGAAAACCAATGTGCATTTATCAAAGGCAGACAGATATTAGACTGTTGTCTTATCGCGAATGAGATGGTGGAAGAATATCGTAAGAAGAAAAAGAAGGGATGGGTGCTTAAGATTGATCTAGAAAAAGCATATGATAAAGTAGATTGGCAATTTTTGGACTATGCTCTATTACATAAAGGTTTTGGTGAGAGGTGGAGGAGGTGGATCAAGGGATGTGTTTCAAACGTTTCTTTCTCGATTTTCGTGAATGGGAGGACGTGTGGGAAAATCAGAGGGGAAAGAGGGCTACGACAAGGCGATCCGTTATCACCTTTTCTTTTTAATATTGTTGCCGATGTGTTGGGGAGAATGGTAGACAAGGCAAAGGAGGCCAAAGATGTTATGGGGTTCGTAATTGGAAAAGACAAATTGAAAATTACACACTTACAGTTTGCGGATGATGTTCTCTTTTTCGTGGACTCAAAGAAAGATGTTATGGCAATAATGAATATTCTCAATTGCTTTTCACACAAATCAGGTCTGAAAATAAATATGAGCAAGAGTGTAGTGCTCGGCTTGAATTTTCTGGATGAGGAAGTTGAAGAAATGGCAGTAGCATTTGGGGGGCTAAAAGGGTCATGGCCCATCAGGTATTTAGGTCTCCCGCTGGGAGGAAATCCTACCAAATCTGAGTTTTGGGAACCCGTAACTTCAAAGATGGCCAAGAAACTGGTCAGCTGGAAAAAAGCCTTTTTATCTAGGGGTGGGCGTCTTATTCTGATTCATTCAGTCCTTTGCGCCATGCCAGCTTATTACATGTCACTCTTCAAGGTTCCAAAAAATGTCGCGGTAAAAATGGAAAAGATAATGAGGAATTTCTTGTGGGATGGAGACGAGGGAGATAAACATTGTCATGTCATAGGTTGGTACCAGGTGTGTAAACCGAAGGAAAAGGGAGGTTTGGGTTTGGGGAACATTGGCCTTAGAAATAAGGCTCTTCTGGGTAAGTGGTGGTGGAGATGTTCGACTGAGAGGGAGACGTTGTGGAAAAAGGTTATCAAAAGTAAGTATGGGTTACAGAACAACGGGTGGGACTTGGGATTGGCGGAGAGAACAACGTTTAAAAGTCCTTGGAAATTTATTTCAAGGTCTTACAAGGCTTTTCATCAACAAGTGAGGGCGGTGCCAAATAAGGGTAACGTAATTAGATTTTGGGAGGATGTATGGCAGGGAGGGGAGTCATTTAATGTCACATTTCCGTCTTTGTTTCGTATTTGTATCTCTGTTAACAAATCTATCAATCATTTTATTCACGTCAGCAACACCGGAGATTTCTCTTCATACTCTTGGGACGTGAGGTTTAGGAGAGACTTGTCTGATGAGGAGTTAGTGGAGTTCACAATCATGTTAGGAGTCCTAGATGGAGTTAGATTAAGACTGGGTGTGGACGACCATAGAGTTTGGTTGGGGGAGTCGTCGGGTTTGTTCTCTGTCAAATCGTTCTATAATTCGTTTTTCGACACTACCTCATTTCCAAACTTCAATTGCTACAAAACAATCTGGAAAGTTAATGTCCCACAAAAGATTAAGATTTTCTTGTGGATCGTCGCTTTGGGGAAGTTGCCTACATGTGACGTGATGCAAAAGAGGTGGAGAAGCTGCGTTCTTAGGCCTCAGTGGTGCTGCTTATGTCGCCGAGACGAAGAAAAACAGGACCACATCCTGCTGCATTGTTCCTTTGCGCGTTGCATTTGGATAAAAGTTCAAAGAGAGTTGGGAGTTCAATGGGCATTTCCAAACCAGGCTAAAGAGTTGCTGTATGAAGATTCGGTTTGTCCACTGCCATCAGCTCTCAAAGAATTCTGGCACATGATTATACATTGCATCTTTTGGTCCTTGTGGTTGGAAAGGAATAAAAGAATTTTTCAAGATGAACAAGACTCAGTTGATCAAGTTTGGGACAAATCGAAATTCAGGATTGCAACTTGGACGACGAGATTGAAAGAATTTAGTCATTTGAGCATAAACGATGTGGTTAGAGATTTGAAGTTTGTAATGCATCAACAATAGTCTTTAGAATTTTCTTGACGTAGTAGGCTACGTTAAGAAGGATTTGAGTTCACAACGGATTACTTATCCTCTGTCTGTTTATTGTAACTTATCTAAAATTTTCTATATATTCAAATAGTTTTCTATCAAAAAAAAAAAAAATTATCACGACTGTAACTATTGGTTAAACAGATAGCTCTTCATCCAATAAAACGAAATTAAGACTTTGTACCTGGTAAAAAGTTTGTGTTTTGGCGGAGTTGAGCCCATGAGAGTCTGTGGTTAGTGAAAACCATTAGTAATGTGAAGAAGATAGCAAGCGCAAAGAACCTTGGTCTGTATTTCTACATTTGCATCGTCTCTGAATTTAAGTTCTTTTAATGTATTCTAACGGGGATACTACTCAATTATAAGACACTGGAGATACTGCTCAAGTGTTGCCCTTGTACAAATTATTTATACATAAAAAAATGATATTTGCAGAAAATTTAAGATACGTATCGAAAAGGGTTTTCACTTTAAATAGTGTCTCGAAAAAAGTTCAAATTTTTCCTCCACTTGCGATGACATGTCTGCACACAAAAAGATTTAATACTTCCACCTATGATTAAAGATATGGGTATTTTTTCTAGAAAATTCAGAAGATTTCACAGACCAAAAGGGGCTTTCTAATGGCCTTTTGTTTAATAGAGAGATAATAAAAACTAAGTTCATAAAAAAGAGTAACTCACAAGGAACCCCCAGCTGCAGGACCAACTGCTTTAAAAAGAGACATGGCGGACATAGATATGCCATTTGCAGCTCCTCTTTGTTCTTGAGGCTGAAATTGGTACCAAATAGGTTTTAGGTACTGGAATTTCATTGATTCAATATGCTTAGGTGTTCAAAAATAAAATGAAAAAAAGTACAAGAGAAAAGGAGATGGTACCACAGCTCGATTTTGCATGACTAGCAGACATGTCGTGATGGATATCTGTTTACATTTATAATGAATCAGAAGCAAACATTACATAAACATAGCGGGAAATCATTCTCTAACACATTTTGGTTGTTTACAATTGGTTAGATGATATTTGGATAATCTAAACTAAATTGTGTCTTCTGTAAAGGAAGTTCGAATATAATGCAATCTTTGTAAAGCTCTCATATAGTTCATCAGTTGCAATTTCACAAGAGAAAGACCTGACCATCTTGACTGAAACAAATAAACGTGTCAATGAACAATGTGAACTCACAGAGAGAACATTCTTCAACATGGAAGCGCAATTAAGCACAAGCAAAAGAACCAGACCAGATAATCCCGCTATAAAGGGATAACTCGATAGCAATGGTATTGAGATAACCTGTAAAGAGGATGATTAGAAGGGTTAAAAACCAATTTACTAAAAGGAAAACATGATGAAATATTCAATTTATGACAGGCCTACAGCTCCAATTCGAGAAACCGTGATGGTGCCCAATGTCTTCTCCACCCAAGTATATAGAAAGAGCTGAAAGATAAGCATACCAAATCCTGAATGATCAAGCAAAGGTAAACGACAAATATCAACCAGCGTAAATTACAGTAAATGTGCAGACGTCATCGTAAGTGGAGGAAAAACATGATTAGTTCACCATCACAGATGATAAATAAATTGCAAAGCAAGGTAAGAACTTCTTACCCTGTCCTAAAAACTACCACTGAGGAATAAACCATGTACCTGTTATGGCAAGAACAACACCAACATCTGACGTTGTAAAACTCAATCCTCCAAACTTCCTTGGGCTGACAGCCCACAATGAGAATATCTGAAATGAACAAGGCTATTGAAATTAATAGAAGCTATAGAGAGCAATATAATTTTTCAAGCATAAAAATAATGTTTGCGTATAGATCGTTAAATGATAGGGTGCTTGCCATCGTCACACCATTTATTTTTTGGAAAAAATTTCGTAAAGCTAGGATAGCTTACTTAGTTAATCAAGTGACTGATAATATGATGCAAGTGTAAATAGTACGAATGATGAAAAATAATTATCAGACTGCAATAAGGAATAGCGACGAAAGGATACAAAGTTTAGAAACCATGAAAGCAAAAAATATGCATTAGATAGTGGCTAAAACTTTAGTGAGAAGGCAAAAAGAAATGGAAAGATAAAGATACCTCAGTGTAGGCCATATCATGAAGTTGAAAAATACAATACACCATAATAGCAGATAATAACGGCCAGTTTTTAAGAATACTCCTGTTCTTCAACAGGAGACTGCCTTCGGAACCTTTGATTTTATGTTGCTTAACTGACTTGTAGGAATTTCCCTCCAAAACAGCTTTCCTAGCATCTTGTTCTATGTTTTCTTTATGATGAGTGTGCAACGTTTCCTACAATTATCCAATATTTTTGCCAAAATACACAAAATTCAGGAATCATGATTATATGGATGTATCTTCCCTAGCAAATGTTCACATCTTGAGGAAGATGAAATCCCAGGTAGACGGATAGAATAAGAGAGAGAAACATACGGGAAGCCAGCAAGATACAATTGATGCAACCAACGCAAAGACCGATATTGTAAGACAAGGTAAAAAATATGGAAACCTGCAATAAGTGTTCATCGATAAAATGGTAAATAAGTTTGCATCAATACACTTAGTAAAATAGAAATAAACAAATACGCCGTTACGCAATATAGTTTAACTTACCTCCCAAAAATAGATTCCTTAGAAAAGATGTGGGGATATTTCTCTGCAGGCTGAAATCAAAACAAGTGAAACAAGTAACTCGTATGCTATTTATCACTCTTTGTTGAGGCTGAAGACTATAAAGTGAAATATCACGTATAAATTTGAAGTCTTAAGCTACCAACTTAGATGGAATTAGGCTAAGCTAAGGAAAAATTATTATGTCAGCTGTGGTGGTGTAAGATATGTTAGAACTAATATTGGATATTATCTTAAAATTATTATATATCGTCTTGGTATAAAATTAGGACTTTAAGCTAATTAGATGTTTTAGTTAGGATAAGCAACCTTGCCAAAAAAAAGTTAATAAGTCAAGTATTTTGTCAGCTACAATTTTGAATCAAATCAGTAAATCCATTTATCCAAACACAACTTTAAACATGAAATTCTGATGAGAGAAATACAGTCCCATTGATCCTCGAGAAGCAGAGAAAATACTGTACCTGAGCGAGAAATCCTCCAACAGCTGGACCAATGACCAAGCCAATGCCCCAAGAGGTGCTAACCTATAATCAACCATGTCAGGGAGCCAAATCATCATACTGAAGTTGACAAGAATTGCTGTCGAAGAATAAAAAGGATTAAATTAAATGCCTTACAACTGACATCCCCAAAGCTTCTTGTTCTTTACGACAAATCTCAGAAGCATATGCCTGGATCAGTCGGAAATTGAAATAAGTAAATTTAATTGCCACGTGAATTATTATGACAAGTCATTTACAGACATACTCTCATAGGACCAAGTATTCCACACAAACTTCCAAGAATGAACCTTGTGCTAATTGCCATCCAAAAGTTTACACTCAGTCCAAAAAGTGTGTTGAGAATAACCCTGAATTTTACCGAATTGAAAAAGAAACGATGATGTCAAAAGATAAAATCATAGAGAACCACAGCAAAAGAGAATAAAAACAATAAGGTTATTGACACCCACACTATGATGGTACCAAAAAGTATTATTGGTTTTCGACCATATTTATCAGCAACCAGTCCCCAGAGAAGAGAAGTCAAGGCTCTACCCAACATGAACGAAGATCCTTCAAGAAACATTACATAAATGCCAATTGAAAGCTGCCACAATGGGTGGTATATAGCATCTAAAACAAAGAAACTAACCAACATATCCAGCATAAAAACTTATATCTTCCTCCCTTTTTGCAATATGAAAGTCCCTGATCTGCACTAAGTTGAAGGAGAAACGCTCAAAATTGAACCTCTTAGAGGAGGCCAATAATCTAAGGTAGTCTATAACCAGCGCACGAACAAATTAGCGTGAAAATAACCAGTAAAAAACTATATAAGAAAAATGGCCAAAAGTTTGCTGCAGGGAAGGGTGTGATGCGGAAAAAATTCAAATGGTCATTTAAGCCAGGCAAAAGTACTCCATGAAGTCAAATGCCATTTGTTTTTTGGACGAGAAGATCCGGAACTTACAATTGCAACAAGAAATACAGGAAGTCAGAGCATGTACCATAAAATAAAGGAACGGAAAGAGAGATGATATTGGCAGAGCTGCAATGACACCAGAATAAATTACTAAATTAGAAAGCTTAAAACTCAAATTCAGAAAATACGATATCAATAAGTGGTAAAACATTTGTTAACAAGAAAATTAAACTTGCTTGGTCCTGGTTCACCAAACACACATAAATTAAACAATCTAGAACCTTTAGTTGTCTATACATTAGCTCATCGCACGCAGGAATCTCTAATTTAGTCTTCGATGACAGTTATTCTATTCCTGGACTATCCAATCTTAAACTTAACTCATGTTAATCACAAAAATGGCAAAACAAATAGGGAACCCTGGACTATCCACTTCGAGGAGAAAACTTCAACCTTGTAGGAACAAAATTCTCTCAACATAAACCAAAGTTACTCAAATTCTAAACATTTCTTTAGTTTTTTCGGATGCAACGTCAAAAATCAAATTAAAGCACAAACAAAATAAAAACCATAGTAATAAAGAAAGACAACCAGCCGATTCAAAGGGGATTCTTTCTTTATACCTCGTAAATAATTCTTGAGCATCAAAAGTATAATACTTCAACAAAAAAAGAAAAAAGAAAAGAAACCTGCACAAAGGGTGACAATCCAAACAAATGTCAGGTTCTTATACGGGATCCGACTGTCAGATTGCTTGAGCTTCTCAATCTTACAACCCGGGCAATCATCGTAACATACGAAATCTTCTTGTTTCTCGAGCAGAGGTTCACGAGCAACATGCTCCTCCATTCCCACGTACGGCTCTCTGTCTCAGGTCAGACCTACTTGTCAAGATGGAGACTGTCAACTGAGAGCAAAAGGACAAAATTTGTACCGGAATCGAAAGTCCGCATCTAATGTCATATTGGGCCACGTTTCATCATGATTGCGGAAACCCAATACGTAATTTATAATCTTGATAATGGATATCGGAACGTTATCGAAACTGTATTAGTTTAGTTATAGATAAAGACATGCGAGAGAACAGGCGAATTGGAACCGGCTGCGAGGCAATATCCGAGAAACATAGTACAGCTTAGCAGCTGTTCGTTGTTGGAGGGGTATTTTTTTTGTAATTAATATTGGTCAATCATTATTTTAAAAATGATTTATATTATGTTTTTTACGATATAATTCAAATATAGTTGGATTGGAGCAAGACTCCAACCTTGAAATTTTTAAATACTTATAATGTGTATAGATTGAGGGACTCGAACACATTCGATGAATTTTATATTTACTAATTATTTCATTAATAGTTGTAGATGTTTCGTAAGATGACTTATCAGGGGCGGCCCTGGGGTGGTCAACATGGGGCCACCGCACAGGGCCCCCAGCTGGAATGGACTGAATAGGGCTCAATTAAATTGGGGTTATGAGTATATTGGGTTGAATATTTGGACTTTGGATTTTATCTTCAAATTTTTTAAAATCAAATATTTTAAAATTTAATAGTGGGTAGTGTGTTTATCAATCGGACACTTCAAATTTTCATGTTGATCCTTACATCTAAAAAGAACCACCAAAATAGAGTAACGATACTGATTATTAACAATGTACGTGGAATATAATGTTTTTTTATTATAGATATTAGTTTATGTAATCAAATAATGAAATTATTTTTATATTATTGATTTTAGTATTAGTTTTATATAAATACAAAGGACTTTTTTTTTTTTTTGCACCAGGCCCTTCAAAGTCTAAGACCGGCCCTGTGACTTATAATATATTTGGTCGTATCAAAGTCACAAGTTTAAAACAAAATCTCGGATTTAAAAATAATTGTAATAAAACTTATCAGCAAGTTTTTTTAAAAAAAAAACTAAATAATATTGTTATCATGATAGCTTTTTTGGAAAAAAAATTATACATAAACCATTAAAAAATATTTCATATCACCTTTCGAGTTTCGATGAACTCGATTTGTCTGAAAAACAAGTCTTAATATCGATATAATTTTCTTATATATCATTATAAATAATTTATGGATAAGGAGAGCCTTTGTTTATTTTATTTTCTTATTGCATAAGAAATTAGTCAAAAAAAACTTTAAAAATTATATTTTAATTTTCTTTCTGTAAAATGTAAACAATAATTTGTTAAATTGACTCGACACATTACAATAGAAATTTAAAAATTACAACTAAAAAACATATCTTAACGAAAACCAATTTACTACAAGTGTAATTTTTTTATTCATAAATCCGATTTTTTACCTGTCAAAAAAAAAAAATCAAACCTGATATCATGACATTCTTAAAAAATCAATTACCACTTTATTTTAAAATATATATATATTTACAATCTAATTCACTTCGTAAATTAGTTCCACCAAATAAAAGTTTTTGCACACCAGTAATGATAAATAGACAAATTATTTAATTTAGTTAACTAAAATATCTATATGAAAAAGCATGTCTGGGCTTCAGACAGCATCGGACGTATTGCTTCTAAGCTTTACTTTGACTAGTCTATTAATTAATCATTGGCGACCCTAGCTTGTCAAGTAATTTTCAAAATGTTTTATGTTTTAATATTTGTTGATTAATATGTTTAAAATAAAAAAAATAATAAAAAATTAAACAAAATGGATAAACTAATGAGTGAGTCTCATGTGAGACCGTCTCACGAATCATAATCTGTGAGACGGGTCAAAAATACTCATATTCACAATAAAAAATAGTACTTTTAGCATAAAAAGTAATACTCTTTTATGGTTGACCCAAATAAGAGATCCGTCTCACAAATAATACCCGTGAGACCGTCTCACATAAGTTTTTGCCTAAACTAATTTGATAGAAGGTCTAAAAAAATAGTTATTTTTAAGTGTAAACATAATAAATACTTAAAATCAAGTAAACATCATATTCTCAAGTTGTTCAAATTAGTTATTATTTGTTTGTAATATTTTTTGGTGCTGCGTAATTTTTGCGTAAAAGATCTATAATTGTATTTATAAAATATAAAAAAAATTGAAATTTTTTGATAAATAATTAGGAAATTATTTAATCAAGATGATATTAGTTATTTTCGAAACTTGTGGTGTATTATAATTATTTCGTGAGTTAAGACTTAGGATTAATTTGATTATTCAAATCTGGAATAAGATCGGTGTAGTTTCATATCTTAAATTGTGTTTGACCGGAAGAATTTCTGACTATTCTAAATTGGATAATAACTTTTCTATTTATTTATATATTATTTTAGATGTAAAAAATCATAACTAAATTAAATATTTGAGAAATTATTATTTTTACATATAAACATCATAATTAAACTAATTATCTGAAAAATAAAAAAATATAATTTATATGTAACATATAATACTGAATATATTATATTATATGCACGCTGTGCTGGTGATATTAATTATTCTAAATACATCTACCTAATGAAAACCTCCAATCTAAATTCAATCTACCATATTAGAGTATTTTTTTAATATCAATTAATAATATTATATAAAATTATTAATAGAGATAATTTTGTCCACCTAACTTTAAAGCTCTACATAAATAATATGGTAATGATAAAATTATGATTTGTCTAGTTTAAATTTTACGCAATAGAATTAACTTTATATACACATCAGCGGTTGTGCCCAAAATAATACGAGTGCAGTTGTATCCCTAGACTAGTCTAGTTGCTACGACAAATATAAAATAAATAAAACAGTCAAATGTATTATTATTATTTAAACATAGACGTGCAGCGTTACAACTAAATTAGTTAATTGACATTAATACAAATTTTCGAAACTAATATTTTAGTTTTGTGGTCCGAAATGACTTCTATGCTTCGAGGGCCCCCCACCCCTCCCACACCCTCAAAAAAAAATTATAGCATTAGGCTATATTTGGTGTGTAGGATAGGATAACTAATTGGATTGATGACAAAACTTAAGGTAATGATATATAATGTGTAGTGATGAATAATGTTTTATTTGGTAAGATATTAGTGAAAATGATAAATTTTATATTTTTTGTTGTTGAGACAAAAATACCTTAAACTAACATTGATGACGATTTGGTATATAAAATGATATTTGTAGCAATGTTTTCAAAATCATGTGTTCAACTATTAATAAATAAATATTTTATAAAATTTTAAAGTATAGATTATGTATTTGTCTGATGATTTATTTTTTTAATAAAAATTAATATGATTTTGCATTTTATCTTATTTTTTTCTCTATTTTTTTAAGCGCAGAGGATGATTTGTGGATTTTTATTTATTTTTTTAATTTTATTTAGTTTCATCATGAAATTATTTATGTGATGTGTGCAAATAAAAAAAATGGGATTTTTGTGTGGGTAAAATGGTAATTTATGTTATATTTTAAGAATTGGATTCTCAATCTTCCCAAAATAATGAGATGTCTTTTCACCCAAATAAGTTTTTTTTATCATGAGCTTCTTGATTAACTGGACCAATAAAAAATGAGACGAACATGAGTTTAACAATCTATCATTTGCTTATCATCCATATCAAACATACACTGTACAAAGCACGATTTCAATCACTACACGATAAAATGAGGTGAAGTTGTTAAAGCATGTTTGGAAAATAGTTAGGAGTTCAGTTTTTTTTAGGGATGATGATAATTTAGGTTTAAATCTGATCTCGTATTAAACTCGTTCTTGTTAGACGAATTTAGTCCTGTCTAACAGGTTTAAAATCGGGTTCGGGACGGGTCTCAGAGCGCCTGTCCCGGACCACCCGTAAAAATATGATATATATCATTAAACTCGTTCTGGTGAGACGGATTTAATCCTGCCTAACGTGTCTAAAATCGGGTTCGGACGGGCCTCAGAGCGCCTGTCCCGGACCACCCGTAAAAATTTGATATATATATATATATATATATATATATATATATCATTAATGATATAATTATATTATTTATACTAAATAATTAATATTTTATATAGATTTTTAGTTTATACATTATTTATTTTATTATTATATGTTTAATATGAAAATATAACATTACAATTTTTTTATTTTATTAATTGGATACAAGTCGATATATTTTAACTTGTGATAATATTGTTTTTGTCCTTAATGTTATTAATATGAATCTGAATATATATTTAATGATTCGTTAATTTTAAATTTTTTATTGAATAAATATAAAATATTTTTTCCGGATCCAACCCGTCGGCGTCAAGTTCGTGGGGTTGGGCAAATCCGCCCCAATCCGGACCTGTCGGCATCTCTAAATTCTCCTATATCACATGTAATTTGTTTAGTGTTCACTTGATTAAAGTAAATGATTATTGTGTTCTTTCATAAGTTTATCAGATATGTACTAAAAAAGTAGTGATTGTGGGTGAACATGTAATTAAAAAAAGATGAGATTTTACATGTTGATGACTTGTTGCCTGTTTATCGCCAAGATGTTTAAAATAAGGTTTTTGCTTTCAAAGACATGTCTTAAAAGAGTCAATATAACCCTGATTAAATTTAAATAAATTGCCGTAAGCTGATGTATGATGTATCTATCCTGTCCAAAATATAGAAATGAGCGATATGATAAAATCGGTCTATTTTCCAACTATATATATTTTATAATGAACATTGGCTCAAAAATTGGACCAGCCAAAATTTAAGATGACACGTATTGTATAACTTTGAACTATGACATGACCCAATCATTCTCTATTTGATTGTTTTTGGGCTTGAGACTTTTCGAACGATGTGCTGGATAATGCAAATCAAAGCCCCGGTTTGCACTAAAATGTCTTGATTCGTGTGCGAACACAAACCTAGGTGCATCAAAGGTTGGATCAATTTAGGACAAATTTTGGAGAAATTTTGCAATGTTTAGATAATTGTTCCAAATTTTGTGGCAAGAAAGATAACTCTTCATATGAGTTCGGGTGATTTTAGAAGGTCTCTTCATATAAGCTATGTTGATATCCAAATTATGGTCCCTCTTTGCACGAGTGTCCTTCCATGTGATTAAACTATAACCTTTGGTGTCAATACTTTGCATATAAAAAAGTCCTTATTTCCATAATCAAACACACCAACCAAAACATTTCATCACAATCAATTGCAAATAGAAGCATATATTGGTGCATTTGTCGTGATTTATTCTATACGGATAGTTCAAAAGTATTCTACAGTTCTTCGTTCTTGTGATTTGAAATGCTATTAACACATAAAGAAAATAGTTATATCTTGAGAGACAACTGTCATATACTATAAATAATTTGTGTGAGACAAATTCATCTCAAGGACATCTAGTTTAACTCTAGGCTCGATTCAATTTCAACAGAAGTTGAGACGATGTAATGTCAAACGGAGATACCACACTCAACGTTCGTCGAATAATTTCATGAGTTTGTGATAAATAATTTTTCGCTCTCATTCTTATATGTCAAATCATTTTGAAGTTCTCAATGTTTTTATTTTGTTATATATAAAAAATACATTGATTTATACATTTTAGATGTATTTATTTTGTTATTATTACATATTTAGTATTATTCTTTTTATCAATATTATTTAATTTTTTTTATTTAAATAAAAAATAATATTTATCAAAATGTACAAAATAAAATTTGTCATAAATCTAAGAGGCTGGTTTTTCAATCCCGGGTCCTGGAACATTTGGTCAGGAAATTTTGAAAAATGAACTTCTATCTATATACATTTTTTTAAAAAAAAAGACATTCCTTTTTGTAAAATATTATAATATAATGCAATAGATTGTATCACATAATTCAAGCATATGGATGGAGGTTTTTTTTATTCAGATAAAAAGTTTTTTGAAATGCAGATAAAAAGTTATTTGCTTAGACGAATTGATCTTAAAAATACTTATGTTTTTTTCCCTTCGTCTCTTTGAATCTGTGATTGGGCCACCTGTTCGCCTCGTGAAATCGTGGGCAGTCGGTTCTGTGGAGCTGTAACCCGTTTCATTCAAGACTTCAGGGGGGTGAAGTGCTGCAAATAGCTATGGAGGATAGCACTTTGTACAGGCATCTGCACAAGCTGGTGGGCTTGAAGTCGGGGGAAGAGCTTGAAAACTTGCTTGAAATGCTATGGCAGACCCGCAAAACTGGTCTTTCCGCTCCACAAAAGTATTCCCTTCAGTCCCTTCTCAGGCTCCCCCTTCTCACCGACCTTGACCCGGTAAGTGATTATTGTTCCCTTCCCAGTAAATCTTGTTATTATCCAACAACATAATTCAGGTATGATATCACGTGTTTTAGTCAAAAGAAATATTGTTTGATCTCTACGTTTTAAGAACCTAGATAAAAAAAAGTGGTCACTCTAAAGGGCTTTCCCTTAATATATTGCATATTAGCCACATATGTATTTGATGTGTTATACCTTGTGTTCCATCCAATAATACGTCTTTTGGCTTGGAGTCTGAGATTTTGTTAAAACTCTGTGTTGTGGACAAAGTGTAGTGTGATAGTGAGTTACTGTTTTCGGTTTGCTTCTCTTTTTTATGCATGTTCTTTACTGACTTCTCGAATGAACCACTTGAATGGAGGTATTCGAAGATATGAATTTCAAATCTACCGCTACTGTAAATGCAGTTGATTATGACAGCTTTGAAATCCTTCCAAGATGGTATCAATTCAAACCCACTATTCAGATCCCTCCCCACAACCAATCAAATCCTCTCATCCATGCACACCTTAAAATAAAATATATTTCGCTTGGTACAGTTTTAGTGGCACCATACAGGGCAGAAATTCAATTGTAGATAACTAGCTGGCATGTTTTGATAAGTTGGCTTGCATGCATTGTCTTGGATAGTTTGTATTGTCCGTTCAATCTGCTCAGTATTGACCATTTGATTCACAACTTTCATGAGTAGATTCAACTCCATTAATGGTTAGCTGAGAGTGTTCAATTGGTAGGATTCTGATCAAATTTCGACATATACTTGAGTGTTGATCATAGGTGCTGGCATGCCTTCGTTCTCTTCTTATGAAGTCTTTGCACAAGAGTTTTGGCGGTGATTACATTTTGAAGCTGCTTCCACCCGATCTGACATTGGAAATGCAAAGGATGCTGCTTGTAACATTGCAGAAACATCAGAACCAGTGGAAGGAAGAGCTATCCCAAGAAGAGGTAATCTTTTTTCTTGATTTCAAAAAATATGGGATACAATATCCTTGTTGTGATAATGAATTGTAGAATCTCTTTGACGCATGTGATTCTTGCAAACATATTATGAGCAATAATATGCTGGGCATATTTTTGTTATCATCTTTGATTGTAACAATTTTATGCTCTGGCAGCGTTTATTCGGAAAAACCAGCTTCTCGTATCAGCTTAATGCTGGCCTTCCGACGCCTTTGTTATCGTTTTCCTTTCCAGAGGTTTCTGGGTCATTATTGCCACAACAATTTCCTATTACTCAATTGAACAATCATAATCTTGGAGGCCATGCTTCGATTGCTGCTGAAAGAAACATGTTGAGTTTTCCATCAACGTTAACTCTTCAAAATGATGATTTCCCCACTGACACTCTGGTATGCTATTTTATAAAGAAATTTTCTTCCTTTCCCTTTTGAAATAATTTTCTGATGGAAAATTATCTTCCCCACTCCTTAACCACTTTTTTGTCTACTCATCGAGATGTTTTGACATTTATTCATGCTGCCTCCGTAATCGGGTCACTTGTCCATTAGTGTAGAATATTGAAGTAACATACTTATTTCTTTATTCTGTTGTTTTCTGACAATTCACTCAAATTCCACTCCAGAATGTGACGCAGTGATGAAGTTCATAAAAGTTCACTTTCTACTAAAGGAAGCTGTGCTGCTAATCTATGTTGATGTATAAACTTGTTGTAGGGAACTCTTCCCCAACTAAAGTTCATGACATGGACCGTAGAGAATAAGAATGCAGTGCCAGAGAGCCGAGTGGCTCTTATTACGCTTAAGGTATGCGAATTAAAAGAACTTCTATGATTGGTGCTCCACTTAATCGACCAAAACATCACAAAATATAAGATAGAGTAAGTGAATAATGAGTAGCCTAATGGATACATAGTCATTCTCGCTGTCCTTGCTGGGACAGCTAGCCATTAAAGGGTTCGTAGATTACACGATGATTTGAAATCACAGACTCCTATCTTTTAGATTTCGCTAAGGTTGCATATTGAAGTTTCATATAAAACTTTTTTGGTTATCTTTGTTTTAAAGTTCTTCATGTATACTCTGCAAAGCCTTCTCTCTTTTACGCTCTGCTAAGGATGCATTCATCTTTTATATATATCTATTAAAGATTTCATTAGGTTGACTCATTACGGGCACTTTTGTAGAATGTTTCTCCATATATTTCCATAATTTTTTTTTTAAAAAGCATGCATCAGGAAGTGTCTGTCTTTATGGTTCTCATCTTTTGTTTTAAGTTTTAAAACTTAAATATCATGCCGATTTTCGTGATTCCAATTCCTTCTTATGTGATAGCTGCAAGATTATAACGAGGCTCCTCCAACGGAGACGGAAGTCAAGTTTCAACTCACAAAAGACACACTTGAGGCAGTGCTGAGATCAATGACTTACATCAACGAACAGTTATCACGATTTGTAAGTGAGGTATTCTCTGTTTTGTATCTTTTATGCTTGTCACATCAGTCAGCACAGTGATAGGACTCTTTAAGTGTAACAGTTGTGCCTTTATGATATTTCTGCTTCTTCTATAAAGCTGCTGGTTATTCCTTGTGTCACTGAACCTAATATGGTGTTTTTTGTTTTGGTGTCTGCATCATGAAAATTGTTAGTTTTGCAGTTTTGTAATATATATATCTTGCAATTTTTGGGTCAGGCAGGACCGTCTTCAGCCTCACTGCAGAAGAAACAAAGACGATAGCCTCAGTTTTCCAGTAATGTATATATCTTGCAATTTTGTTTGTACTCACTCCTGTGCAGGGCCTAGATGAGAACCCCTTTTTTAGAGCTGTTGTATATTCACATGTAATTTATAGTGCATGATTTAGTGTGAACACAAATGGTGCTGGCAGTTTAAGGCTATAATAAGTTAGAGAATTTTCCATTTGATATATAAAGTACATCAATAAAATAACCATATGTTAATATCAAAGTCGCACAAAACACAAAATTACTGCAAAAAATTTGTGACAAATCCTGTCGAATGTTCAATGCCAAGCCCGACACAAGCAGGAGGTCCGATCACACGCCTCGAAAGATGATATATGAATTAGAGGACAAATGCAAGCATTATCCCCGTCTTTTCTAAGATCAAGATGACCGAGTTTTGAAGATGATATTTCTTGTGATTTATTAGTTGTTCGGTTCCCTGGAGTTGCATATATCCATATTTACAATAAAAAATAATATTTTCAACATAAAAAATAATATTTTTTATGAGTGATCTAGTTAGAATATTCGTATCGTCTCAAATTTTTTCCCTGATAATTATATATTTTTCTCATCTATTTTCTCATAATGTAATAAAGAATACTTCTCTCTTTGTTCAAAAAATAAAAAAGTATTTTATTAGAATAATAAATGTAAATGTGTGTAAAAAAAGAATAATAAATATATATTCTCTTTTTTAAAAAATAATAATAAAGAGAACGATAATTTCTCTTGTTCGTTTGCCCGTCAATTTTAATTTATTTCTTATTTTGACCTTCACCAGCTCTTTCGTTCGACCCCAGCTCCGCTCTTATTCTCAAGGGTTTTTCCAATTTCTGTAATCCCAAAAGCCCTGTACGCAATCCATATCGCGAATATATACGAATCCGTTCGTAATCCTACGTTAACTTCACAATTAATTTTGTTTTGCTTTCGTTTTTATTTCAGATTTATTTTTCTTTGGGAAAATGTGCTATAATGGAAGTGCTTCAACAATCAGGTATTCCATCGTTTCCTAACTTGCGTGAAATTTACATTTTTATTTAAATATCTCGCAGTATTGTTTTGCGGAGACAGCGGCGGAGGGAGAGGGGCTGGGGCCTGGGGGTCTGTCGGGGCAGCCTTTGGATGGCCTGTCTTAGATTTTTCGGTGGTCTTATGGATTTGTTATGCGCACGCAAAAGGAATAGCCTCGTTATTTTAACTTTTGGAGTTTTGGTTTCAAAGACTTCGGGCTCGGTCCCATAGGTTGATATGAACTAGTAATTTTTTGTTCTTTTTGGCCTCAAGATTTGTTTTTTAAATGTTTTTTTTTCTCAACTGACTTCTTTGGGTAATTGGGTTGGTCGTTAAAGAGGGAACTCGAGGTAAACAGGTTCTTAGAACTATATGTTGACTGTACATACATGAACTTGTGACATCAGTAAATGTATCTTATGAACACTAGCATGTGGAATGCCTGAAAATTAGTGTATATTTATGAAGCCCATAATTTGTTAGCCGGTTTTGGTAGGATTGAGAATCCATGCAAATTAGAGAAAATTTTTGTTCTCAAGTGATAATTCATGTAAAGTGAAATTTCAAGTCAAGTTGAATGCCTTAAGATTTCGACATTTGTTATCTTGTCTTATTTAGTTGACTTTTAGTTATTACCATGAATAATCTAATCAAATTTTATCTTTGTCTTGGAGTGTTAGAAAAGCTTAATTAGTCATCGTTGTATTTTCCCGTTCGATTTCTAGTAGATTTAATCAAACTCTAATAATTTTTGCTTTAGATTTATGAATCACGATTTATGCAAAATATATTAATATTAACTTTAAAAATACACGACTGTGATGGAGTTTTAGGTTATTTAGTGTTATTTCCCATTAATTATTTTACTATAGGGATGCTCGGCGGTCGTTTGTCTTAATCCATATTCACTTGCTTGTGGATTTCTTTCTTTTATTTTTGAAAGTTACGCCTTAGCCGTGACAGAGAGTGCATATTTTTGAGGATGTTTCAAATGAGAACATATTTAATGGTGGTAATATGTTCACCGTCTTGTTGAGAAAACCGATATTTGTACACGGTAGCTGATACGATGTGAACTTGTAGATATGCTTTTTGTATTTTTTATTTTTTATACTTGTATATATTTATATTCTAATAAAACGTGCTAGCGAAGTTTTGATTTTACTTTCTTGAAGACTTTGGGCTCTCTTGGTGTTGTTTTAGGATTTTTTTGTGAAGTTCTGGCGAATATTTCGAGAAAATAAATTGTTACCATAATTGAAAACTAATGACTGATATTTTTTTAAAATGAATTGGAAAAGTATTTTGACTGAAATAATGAAAATGAGATAGTGGTGTTTGATTTTATTTTTTAAGATGTGGGATATATTTGGAGAAATGAATCTAAACTAGGGTTATCCTTCCTCACTTTATTGCCTCCACCCCAATTAACCTGTGCAGAAACCTTCATCTCAAGCAAGCCTCTTCCTCACTCACGCTATACTAATATCCCAAAATTGTATCCCAAATAGTGGTAAATTTTTTTCTCTTTATTTCATTAATTTGCTATCCTGTCATGAAATATGTTTTTTCATTGACGGAGTGTTGTGTAGATGAGTTCAAATAGATCCAAAAAAGTAGTCAAGTGCTAGGAGTTTTATTTTAGCCATAACTTGGTCCTTTTTATCAACAACAAGGCAAAATAGGTTACATTTTTCATTTTTTTTATGATTTCCAATGATTGATTCTCTAATTTGGATTTCGGATAAGCAATTTAGATCGCGTGTTTTCCTAGATTTCTGATTAGTCTGACTTTATAGTTCCTAGATTTCTGATTAGTCTGACTTTATAGTTCTTTTTTTCTTAATTATTCTCTTCTTTTCCTAGAATAACTCTCCGATCTTATCTTGGAGGTTGCAAATTGAATAGGTGTCGTAATCTGTCGTTGGCTAACTCCTAGATCTTTGATGTGGTTCGTGTCAATAAATAGTGAGCACAATCAAATCTAAATGCAGAATCTATACAACAAAAAAGGCCTTCTATAGTTTTTATTATCATTTATATCCCCATCATGTGCATCAATCTATATTTAATAGTTATTGATTTTCTTTTTGTGATTTTTACCATTTGTAACTCTAGTGCCTTGGTGATAGAACAAGATTATTGACACTTTTTGGACAATTTCCATTGAAAACTAGTTAGAGAGTCCAAATGTGGTGCACTAGTACACTTCTCATGAAATATATTTAAGATTTGAGGCGTGAGTTGAGGTGGAAAATGGGAGGGTTAGTTTGGATTTGATTTAAACCAGGTTGCTATGAAAAAGATTGATTGGCTGGTCATATAGTGGGATCTATCTGGCCTGACCACGATTCCAAAACTGATGGTTCTGGTTTCAATGAAAGGTGAAATCGAAGCCGAACTGCTTGGATATGGTTCCGGTTTTTGACGGTTCTAGGTCCAGTTTTTAGCGGTTCCTGTTATGGTTTGAAACGATTGAACTAATTGTTCAACAACTATATTACAAAATAATTTTAATATCTAGTTTTTATTTTTAAAAAATAAAATAAGGGTTTAAATTTAATTTATATTCCATTTCCAGTACTGAACCGAAAAATGGTTTCAATTCCCGTTTTTAAGAGATGGTTCCGGTTTCAGTTCTACTGTTCCTGGGAACCGTGATCGGATATGTCTGCCTTAGCCTGACCTGAAATACTGACTACTGTTTTTGGCTACTGGTAAGGTTGTTGGGCACTTGATATTCGGCTGTGACTTTGATCATATATGTATCTACTATTCTGGCCATGGAAGGCAACTGAAGGTTGCCTATTTTTCCTACCATTATTTTTCCTATGCATTTCTGAGCGATCTACTGGCATCCCACAAACTTGTCATGCCGAACCATCCGGCATCCACCATCCACACCTAACTGGAATCTTGTCGATCACCTATCCACCTCTATTTCATGGTATTCTTATGACATGAACTTCTTTCCTTGCCATGGGACATCAAACTCATTGGTGATGTAAAAGATACAGCCATTTCAACTTGCAGTCTAGGTTGTCCAATTGAATTCAGCTGGTTAGTACACTGGAAATATGACCCGTTGCAGGGAAGCTTAGGAGGTGATTAATCCATTGCTTTAAATGGCAATATAAATTGTCTGGATATACATGGATTTTCAAATGCTCTTATGTGTTGGTTCTACTTACCAAACGAAAATCCATGAGATGAAAATTATGAAGTTACTATTCCTATAGAATATACATTGTATAGTTTGACAAAATTGAAATTGGTTCCCAGGTTAATAAACTTCTCAGATACTATTTTTACGCTCTGATTTTCTGTAAATGATTATTTTTCTATGTTGAACTATATCTTGCTTTAAAGTTTAATTGTTTATTACTTCTAACTCTCAGTAGTACATTTTCGTCTTCTACCACTAACTATTTCATCAGGAAAAAAGCTTTAATCTTCCTCCTATCCTCACTCCTGAATCATTCCTCTTTATTTTTCTTTTCCTATGTGATTTAAATTCATATGTACTATTGCAGGCATTTGTAGGGATAAGTAAATTCAGCAAACAGAAGGATGGCTGATGATATTTTCGATGAGAAGTCATTGTCAGAGAAGCTGTCTAAACTAAATAGTTCTCAACAAAGCATAGAATGTATCCTTTCTTTATGAGGCAGTAGCCATTCATATACTTTTTAATTTGGAAGTTGTAGTGTCACGTCATATTGGACATTAATTTTCTGCAGATGGTTGTATCATCATGCATGCTATTTTTCTTGTGGCTTGAGTGATGTAGAAAATCTTTCATTCCATGCATGTACACATTTCTTCTTCTTCTTCAGGGAATATTTACCCATTTTTCTACTCCTATTTTAATCCATTTACCTTTGTTGGATGGAATTTGACGTGTCGGGAGGGGGTTTAAAGGTGGGTTTGTGAGGGGTCTATTTTATTTGTGTATATATGTGTCTATCTATCTTGGGTTTTGAACAGTATATGCCATAACCGATGGAAGGATTGAATCTTACAATCCCTTCTTATCTTGAGTCACATGTTTCTGTAGTATTATTTCATAAGCTGTATAAAAAGTAATTGTCATTTTTGGTTTATGGAATTTGAAACAGTTTTTTTTTTTAAAAGACTGAATATAATAGTGTGCAAGTTTTCACGTTGCGGCTGGGAAATGGGGGCTGTTCGATTTGGTGGGAAGAAAGAACCAGGAAGTCGAGCTACATGATGAACTTTGATCAAGATGACGCGCAGTTGGATAAGCCTAAGATTCAATGACTTCGTCAATAACCCTCTTTCAGACTCAGATTTCCATCGATACAGGGGAAGGAATGCGGTCTTTACCTTGCAGAAATTTGACAATAAACGTGGAAGATTCATCGAGGTGTCCAAATTCAGTACAAGGGGCAGAAAGCAAAATACAATCGTGCTCAGCGGATATAAACTCAGGGGGATGGAAGAATATCACGTTTACATTGGGGAAGCTACTATCATGGAGTTATCAGAGGAAGAATCATCAATCTATTCTACATCGTGGCTTATACCCGCTGAGAATAAAAATTGTTAAACAGGATGATAGAACAATAGAGAGGGAGCTTAAACAAAGGGAGCTGACAGCTATGGAGGTTAGTGGTAAGAAAAGAAAGAAGATGAAGTGGCATGAAGCAATTGTTGTTACCAAAGGTAGGGTGAACATCTCTTGGGAGCTTATTCAAACCGTTCTAGGGAAATCTACTAATAAATCAGTTGAGTTATTTCCGTTTCAAGCCAACAAGGCAGTATGGTGGCCATCGAATTCGGATGACTTGGCATACTATATTAAGCTGAAAAGAGGATTCTTCGATAATGAGGTGACTTTGGATTTTGAGGAGTGGAAACCGGATATTAATACGGAGTAGACAAATGTTGCAACAGCTGGATTCAAATTTATGGGATACCATGGAACCTATGGTCGCAGGATACATTCAAAATCATCGGGGAACATTGCGGGGGCTTGCTGGACATCAACGATGATACAAAATTCTTTCGTAATCTGGAAGCAGCTAAGATTAAGGTTAAAGGCATCGAAGAAGGGTTTATTCAGAGTTGGATGCATATTCCGTTGGAAGGGGGGAATATAGAGATAAGCATTAAGGTGGAATCTTTCGATCCAATAGCATATGGGCAGTATCAACGGCAAACTTATGCACAAGTTGTGGTGAATGGTAAGAGGACTTTGGCGGGATGGGGCAACACAAATCTTCAAAAGGAACAGATAAGAGTTGCGGAGTCCATAAGATGTCCTATCAAAGGAAACGGAGAATCGGGGGTTATACGCGATCAATCAATGAGCACATAAGCCAGGAGGATACGAGATGCATATGGGGACAACGGGGAGAGGATGGAAGATGCGCAGGTTTCAACACTTTCGAAGGAACAACAGAATCGTTCAACAGGTCATAAGGAGACATCGACACAACCAAATGGGGGAAAAATATACAATATATTGAGGAAAGTAGTCCCAAAAGAAGCATCAAAATTCAGACGATCGCCAATTCACTCTATGACTAACAGAGATGATGAGGGGGAACAAAACAGGAAGGGGAAATGCAACCAGTAATCAAATAGTGCCTACGTATGGGAATGTCTACTGCAGAAAACATAAAAGAGGAAGTGTTTGGATAGAAGCGGGTTACAGTGATGATGAGAAGACAGGTTCAGTTCTCGACACCAGCGACGACATCAAGAATTTTGGGATTCATGATTCAGAGGACAAAATAACAGTGGAGTTTGACGACTCAGACACTCACAAGATGATTTGCTGGAAAATGATTTTGATTCTACAAATACTAATAGTCAGGGTACTTTGCGGTCAGAGGAGTTCATGGAATGTGTAGAAAAGACAACAATAATGAAGGAGATGTTCTCATCACCAAAGAGGAATCTGTCACACAGCGAGCTAAGTCCACCTGAAAATGCGAAATCTACTGTGGGACATGTACTAGCCAGCTTTTATTCTTCATTCCTAAACCATTCTTTCAAGCTTCATTCCATGTTACCGTCATCATTCTCTATATTGGGGTTTGTCTAGTGGTCTATTAGGAGGAGGGGGTGAGAGAGTAGTTGTCTTGTCGGGTTCCGGGAGAGAAATTTCCAAAGGGCTAGATGAGGAGATGAATGAGTATGTTGCAAAGAAAATCCGGGGAGATTGTGCATATGGAAAATGTGGGGTTGAGATGAAGATATCGACGGGTCCGTTGAAGAGAGAACTGCATAGGTTAAAGTGTGGAATTAATTACGAGAGAAGTTCGTCCTCGAAGGGTCAAGAATTTTTGTTATGAAAATTTTCTCTTGGAATATCAAGGAAGGAAGAGCGACAAAAAGAAGAGAGCTAGTTTGAACGGTCATACGTAAGGAAAATCTGGATTTAGTGGTGCTTTTGGAAACAAAGAAAGAGCAGATTGACAAGCTGTTGGTGACTAGTATGTGGAAGTCTAGATTTGTGGATTGGGTCTGTCTACCTTCGGCTGGGCGATGGGGGGGTATACTAGTGATGTGGATCCGAGAGGGTGGTGGTCAGTAGTAATTTGATAGGGGACTAATCGGTGTCGATTGAAATTAGATTTAATGACAACATCAAGTGGTGGTTCTCTGTTATTTACGGACCGGTCAAGCCTAGAGAGAGGGAAAGATTCTGGGATTAATTAGCAGGATTGAGCTCTATTTGTGGGGAAAAATGGTGTCTGGGAGGTGATTTTAATGTGGTCAGGAATACGGGAGAAAAGATTTACAGTCTCTCAAACACTACGAGTATGTTACGTTTTGACAGTTTGGTAAGAGAATTGGGACTTCATGACCCTCCTCTATTGAATGCAAAGTACACGTGGTCAAATTTTAGGGCTGATCCGATTTGTTACCGATTAGATTAGATATCTCATCTCCAATGGCTGGAGGGACATTTTCCCACATTTAAGACAAACTGTGCTTCCCAGGATTACATTGGATCATTGCCTGGTGATGTTTGATACCACTAAGTTGAAATGTGCACCTGCTCCGTTTAGATTCGAGAACGTTTGGTTGTCACATCATAATTTTAAAACTTTGGTCCAGACATGGTGGAATGATGGGGTCACTCAAGGTTGGGAAGGGTATAAATTTATGAAAAAACTACAAAAGCTGAAAGTCGGGATTTCAAGTTGGAATAAAGAGGTTTTCGGAGATGTGGGTGTCACATACGCGGAGTTGACTTGCAGGATAAATCACTTGGATGAGTTAGAAGCTGAGGGAGGCTGGTCTGAAAATTTACATTATGAAAGAAGGGCCGCAAGATGTGAACTTGAAAATTTGGCGTTTAAGAGATTCCAATTGGAGAGTCAGAAAGCGTAAGTGAGATGGTTGAGGGAAGGAGATCAAAATTCAAAATTCTTCCACTCCTTGTTGAACAACAGAAGGAGTAGATCGACTATAGATAAAGTGGAGTTGGAGGATGGGTCAATGGTTATGGAAGAGGGACAGATTGAAGAAAACATTGTCTACTTTACGAAACTCTATAGAAAATTGGAAGGGGATGGGGGGGATTTGATGGGTTGGAATGGTGCCCTTTGGATACGCTTGAAGTGGAGGAGTTGGAGATTCCTTTTTCGGAGGAAGAGATAAAAAAACGGTGTTTGGGAGTGATGGATCCAAAGCTCCAGGGCCGGACGGGTTCACATTGGCCTTTTTCCAAAAGAATTGGGATACGATTAAGGGGGATTTAATGAAGGTGTTCGCTGAATTTTTTGAAGGAGGAGTAGTTAATGGCATTACGAACGAAACATATATTTGCCTTATTCCTAAGAAACAAGACACAATTAAGGTCAGCGACTTTCGGCCAATAAGCTTGACAACGAGTTTGTATAAGTTATTAGCCAAAGTTTTGACAAACAGAATGAAGAAAGTTTTGAGCGGTACAATCGCCGAGAACCAGTGTGCTTTTATCAAAGGAAGACAGTTTTTGGATTGTTGCCTCGTTGCCAATGAAGTGGTTGAGGAATACCGCAAGGAAGAAGAAAAAGGGTTGGGTGCTTAAACTTGATTTGGAAAAGGCGTATGATATCGTCGACTTGAGATTTCTTGATTTTGTGTTACAAAAGAAAGGGTTTGGAGATAGATGGAGAATGTAGATAGGGGGTGTGTGTCTAATGTTTCATTATCAGTTTTTATCAATGGAAAATGAGGGGAAAATTTAAAGGGGAATAGGTGAATTTGAAGTTTATGATCTTACTTTTCTAAAACTAAAAAGTACATTTGATTATGTTGAAATCCATGGATTTGAATTCTATCAATCTAAATGCAACCTAAGTTTTCTTGTATAATCTACATAATTCTGGATGATTTTTGGGGAATGCACTCCTTCTATGGATTGGCAGATCTATGATGGTGTAAAATAAAAAACAATTTACTCGGTTATGCTTGTGAGATATTTTCGCTATTATTATGTGAAAGTTGAATGTGAATCTGAAGATATTTTGTGGCATATGATCATTTTAAAAATTCAGAGTATGATGCAGTTTCTTTAAAATCCAATCAGCTTTGTCTCGGTGGTGCATATCTCACCGGAAAAAGGCCAAGCAAGTTGTTGAAACATGGGATAGGTTATTTCAATCTGCACAACAGGATCAACGGGTATCTTTCTTGTACTTGGCCAACGACATCCTGCAAAATAGCAGGCGTAAGGGCAGTGAATTTGTGAATGAATTTTGGAAGATCCTGCCATCAGCTCTCAGGGTTGTTTTTGACAGCGGTGATGAAAATTGCAGAAAAGCTGCCACTCGGCTGGTATTTTATCTAGTTTTTTTTCTTCCTACTGAACCTTTTCCTTTCTTCTATCTAAGCATGAAAAGTAATTGCATAACCTCCTACCAGAGCGTGAATAACCAACCTGTCATGTCAATGTTTTAAACTGTTCCTCCCTTCTTTATTTCTCTGAAGGGGTGTATTCTTGTCTTACATTCTCTCGGTAAATACTAGAGGAGTGAGACTTGTCTTTGGATTCTCATGGATATAATTTGTTTGCTTCTTTGTTCAACTTCTTGTACATGTTTTTGGACTCTAATTATGTTCTTAAAATTTACTAAATTACAGGCATGATAGATGACAAAAAAATTGTATATTGTTTGCTATGGGCATTCTGAGGATGGGAGGGTATCTATTTTATCTAGTGAGCTTTGTCCTGCGAATTAGTGGTATAATTTGCATCAAATTATCTCGCAAAGTTGCATTTAATTTGAAAATATTGTTCAGTTTATGTTTGATAAACTTTTTCTGGGAGGCACTTTGATAAACTTTTTCTGGGTGGCACCGGTTTGCCACATTATTTGTCAAACATCAGAACTTCTGGTATTTCTTTGCTGCTTTGAGACCACAATTCTGACCCAGTTATCTCTATCTCCTGGTACGATATTTTGATTCCTCTCTTTGGTGCAGCTTTATATTGCTCCCACCATTACACCACTTGATTGGTTTGCTACAAGGGCCAAATTTCTGTAGGCTATATGGATACTGCATTTTTTTCCTATTATCATTGCTCTTTTATTTGTTCTCACCTTCTTAATTACTAGCATTCTTTGTCAGGTTGACATTTGGGAAGAAAGAAAAGTATTTGGATCTAGGGGTCAGAATCTCAAAAATGAATTGCTAGGAAAGAATCCTCCTCCCAACACCGGAAAGGATCCTTCTATAATCACCAGTGGCAAGAATTCGAATCCTATCAAAGTTGTGAAGAGAGATGCCCACTCTTTGAGAATTGTAAGTACAGATCCTATCAAAGCATAGGATATGTATTGTTTTGGATTTTAATTGGCATTTTTTGTTAACTTTATTCTCAAGATATTCCCCTTATTTTTTGATTCCAGAAATTGGCTGTTGGTGGCATGCCGGAGAAAATCTTAACCTCATTTCATTTGGTACATGATGAGGTTGCCAATGAAGAAGCTGCCTTAAACAAAAGCCAAAGTGCTATTTCTGGTGTACAAGAAATTGAGATCGATGTTGCGAATGCTTCTTCTCAAGGTTCGACCAGAGTTAGTGTCCTCTAAATTTACTTGCTGTTGGTAATGATAATGCCTTGGTTGTGGTTTTCTATCGTGGTTGCTCTATGAGTGCATCAACTATCAAGCATGCTATTAACCTGTTAGGAGTGTTATAGATTCTTTTTTCTTATTCTATAATGATGTATGAATGGTGTGAATATTATCCAACTCTATAGATGCTAGCTGCAGTTAGTTTATAAACTTTCTGAATTACTTTAATTTTGTCTTCAGGAGATGTTCATGGTTCTGTTGTTATGGATAACATAGAGAAACAGGAGAACATGCTTCACCAATGCGTTAGCCAGCTTGAAAAATGTGAAACGATCAGAGTTGCTTTGGTTTCCCTGCTTAGAGGAGCTCTTCAGGATCAAGTATTCTTTTGCTTTGGGAAAAATCAGTTTATGTTGTTTTATTGTGCATATTTATGTGTCCTAGTGTTCGATGTTAATCAACACCTATTAATTTTATGCGTGGATATGGAAAATCTTAAATTTTTTAAGATCGTAAGTATTTAAATTTAGAGATGTCTAATAGGATAGAATGAGTTAAACAATAAACTAAAATCTTTCCAAAATAATTTTACAATGAACTAATAATGCCTGGATGTGTTATTTGATCGTATGACTATCGTTACAACTTGGGAAATTCCCAATCCTCATATAGATTCCAAACTGATCTAGTGAGAGTGAAAATGCATGGTATGCAATTTTGACTCCACATTTTCAGGTCCTGACACATCATAACTTTGCAGGAGTCAAAGCTGGAGCTGATTCAGAGCGAGTTACAAGTAGGGTCAATCTCCATCACTCTCCCTCTCTACACAGTCACACACGATTTTTTGTTTGCTCTGGCGTGGACAGTCACAAAACACTGGTCTTTACCATTAATAGTAATCTATGAATGTTTCCACATAATCTGGTTTCCAAAATGCTAAACCATATATAGGATACCCATCTAATGTTGAAAAAATATATGAGAATTAAATAATTATTTGTATTTTTGTCCGCACGATATAACTAGGGTGTATATGCACAAAAAAAAAGAGAGTTAATATTCGTACAAGGAAACTGAGATGAAAGTAAAAAGTCTAAGCTAAATAAATATTGGAACAATCTAAAGTACTTCTAGAATAAGAGAAACCCTAATTTTTCTTAATCAAATTGTAATACAAAGTCTCAAAATAGGTGAGAAATATTGAAAAAATAATCGCAAAAAAAATTAAAAAAAATCATATCTTATAAAATTTAATTAAACCAAAAATCCTATTTAATATCTTATTTAAAATAAATCAAATTTATAACACTCTCTCTTAAGTTGGTGCGGAAATATGAATCATGCCCAACTTGCTGATTTGGTCTTCAAAGACTTGTCTTGAGATCCCCTTGGTCGAGACATCTGTAACTTGTAACGTGGTTGGAACAAATGGAGTGCAAATCACTCCTTCAAGCTTCTCTTTTATGAAACACTTGTCGAATGCAATATGCTTGGTTATTTCATGTAGAACGGGATTATGAACATTGTTGATAGCAGCCTTATTGTCATAGTATAACTTCATTGAAAGTTTTATTGTTATTTTCAAATCATCCAGAATTCTTTTTCGCCAAAGATCCTCGCATACACCTTGAGCCATAGATCTGAATTCAGCCCATGCACCACTTCTTACAACAAAGCTTTGTTTCTTGCTCATCCAAGTTACTAGATTCCCCCATAAGAAAGTGCAATATCCCGATGTTGATCTTCTATCTGTAATTGAACATGTCCGGTCTGTATCCGTATATGCTTCAATCTACTTTTTTCGCTCTTCTC
Source organism: Primulina eburnea (assembly GCF_022965805.1). Taxonomy (NCBI): domain Eukaryota; kingdom Viridiplantae; phylum Streptophyta; class Magnoliopsida; order Lamiales; family Gesneriaceae; genus Primulina; species Primulina eburnea. The sequence continues at coordinate 8,751,213 of NC_133103.1, forward strand.
AAAGAACAATCCTTTGTCAAGAATATTAAGAATACGATACACTGCTTCCAAGTGTTCCTCATATGGTGAGTGCATAAACTGACTAATCATACTTACAGCGAAGATAATGTCCGGTCGTATGTGTGACATGTAGATCAATTTTCCAACTAGTCTTTGGTACCTTTCTTTATCGACCGAGACTCCATCATTAATTTCTCCTAATTTCCCACTCGCCTCTATTGGAGTGTCTGTGGGTTTGCATCCACTCATCCCTATTTCTTTAAGAAGGTTTAGTGCATACTTTTGTTGAGACACCAAAAATCTTTTCTTAGACTTTGCCACCTCCATTCCAAGAAAATATTTCAAGTGGCCCGAATCTTTGATGTGGCCAGACTTTTCCTCAACCGGTTCATCTTCATCACTATGAACTTTTGTTCATATTATGTCGTCGACATAAACAATCAGTACTGAGATCTTGTGAATGGAGGACTTTCTTGTGAATGAAGTGTGGTTAGATTGACCCTGACTGTTTCCTTGGCCTTTAACAAACTTAGTAAACCTCTCAAACCATGCTCTAGGAGATTGCTTGAATCCATAGTGAGATTTTTTCAACCTGCACACTTGCGATCCAAATTGATCAGTGAATCCAAGGGAGGTTTCATTTAGATTTCTTCTTCCAAGTCACCATTTAAGAAGGTATTTTTTACATCTAGTTGATTCAAAAGGTTTTTTCTTAAAATAATATATATAATATATATATATATATATATATATATATATCAATATAGCAATTTGGTAACATTTATATATCTATAAGAATCCGGTATAATCTGACATGGAAGAATCCGTGTCATATTCAGATTTTACTTGATTCAACAATTTTTTAAATTAAATTTTAAATATAGTTTTTATTTAAAAAATAAAAAGAATCTTTTGAATCCGGTGCAGCATAAATATGTGGCAGTCCGTCTCAGATTCACCTTTTGTGCGTGTTATAAATTGCGGAACTTAATTTAAAATAATTCACGTTGCTCTTTTGAAGAAGCAGCGTTAGAGATCTTAATTCGTTGCATTGAGGAAGCAAAATTGGTTTTTTGTTGTTCTAATTTCCGTGCATGCAAGCAATTATATATTTTTCTTATTATTAAAATAATTTTATTTTAAAATATTTGTTTGGTTTTTTTAATATTGTGATATGTAATTCAGAACTACAGAGAAAATTGTTTTAGCATTTCTTAAGCAACAAACATCTTCTAAATTCTCACGATTTCAACATTTTTTTTTCTTAGTTTGTATTTCTAATATACGTGTAAGGTATTTATTATTAGTTGTCTTTTTTATAGATTTTTTTACAAAATTGATTAAATATTTTAATTTTTCATATGTATTAATTACGCTAATATTAACTCATCTGTCATGTTAAATACAATTTTGAATATTTAAATAATATAATTATGTTTAAATAATAATATTGAAAAACATTTTAAAAATCACAAACTTCTGTTTATTATTAGTTGTCTTATTATTATTACTATATTATTGTTATATCATGATAATTATTAAATATATAATATTTACAAAATTATAATTATTAGTATAATGCAAGCCAACAACATTATAATTATATTAATTCATGCAACTATTATTTATATAACAATTACTATTGTTATACAATAATTACAAATAATACAATCACGAAAAATTAATTACTGAAATTAACTTTTGAAAATTTATATGAAATTTGTGATAAAATCAACGAACAATATTAAACCTGAAATAAATAAAAAATGTTATAAGAAATATTACAAAAACAAAATAATTTCAATATTAAAAAATATAATAAGTACCTTACACATATATTAGAAAAACAAACTAAAAAAGAAAAAGAAATGTTGAAACCGTGAAAATTTAGAAGATGCTTGTTGCTTAAAGAAATGCTAAAACAATTTTCTCCGTAGTTCTGAATTACATATCACTATATTAAAAAAACAAAACAAATATTTTAAAATAAAATTGTTTTAATAATAAGAAAAATATATAATTGCTTGCATGCACGTAAATTAGAGCAACAAAAAACCAACGCTGCTTCATCAATGCAACGAATTAAGCTCTCCAACACTGCTTCTACAAAAGAGCAATGTGAATTATTTCAAATTAAGTTCCGCAATTTATAGCACGCACAAAAGGTGAATCCGGGATAGACTGCCACATATTCATGCTGCACCGGATTCAAAAGATTCCTTTTATTTTTAAAATAAAAAATTATATTTAAAATTTAATTAAAAAATTGTTGAATCCGGTATAATCTGACACGGATTCATAGAATCGAATCCGGTACAGATTATACCGGATTGTTATAGATATATTTGCTATATTATATATATATTTTTTCTTTTTATATTTATTTTAAGAAAAAAGCCTGATTCAAAGTCTAATCAAGATTGACATCAACAAATAATAAAACTCGAATGGTATTTAGCTTCGTCACTGGAGAAAATGTCTCATGGTAGTTAACTCCATATGTCTGAGGGAAACCTTTGGCAACCAGATGAACTTTATGTCTTTCCAAAGAACCATCAAAGTATTTTGTAGTGAACACCCACTTACACACCACAACAATTTCCATTGGGTAGGTCGACTCTCTCAACTAGAGTTCTTCTCCAGAGCTTTCATATATGCAAAAATAGGTCCATTCCATTCAGGTATCACTAGGGCATCCTGTACGTTATTTGGGGTACTAACAAAATCTATTTGAGAGATAAAGACTAAAAATGGGGTGACAAGTTTTTATAGGACACAAAGTTGGACATGTGCTTGGTACATGATCGAATATCTATTCTCAGAGCAATAGGAATGTCGATGGAATTAGAGGATGTTGACTTGGGCATGCCTTGATCAGGGTCAGATGAGGTCTCGTTGTGCGTTTCGTGATTTGGCCCTGGATCTGGTTCATGGCTTTGTGGAAAAACTTTATCCCCTCTTTCCTTTGCACGACCTTTCCTAGTATATACCAGACCCTTGAGGAATTTTCCACTCCCTTCTATTGTATCAGATGGTGCAACTGAATTGTCATTAATTTCAAATTCAAATGTTAGGTCTGAATTACTAATACATTCATCTTCATCACACGATGTCTCTCCCTGAAGATGAGTGTCATTGTAAAAATGGTAAAATCCATCGAGACAAAAAAACACTTCGACATGAGATCAAAACATTTATATCCCCTTTGGTTAGCAGGATACCCAACGAATATGCACTTATGAGTCCTGGGATCCAGTTTGCTATGGTTGGGAGCATGATTATGAACAAATACAGTAGTCCCAAAATTTTTAAGGGAATATTTGTCATGATGGTAAACGGTTAATCAAATAGGTAATTGTAAGAATGGCTTCACCCTAAAGATGCCTGAGAACTTTAGTTGAGAAACTAATGGCCCGGGAAACATCAAGGAGGTGTCTATTTTTTCGTTAAGCTACACTATTTTGTTAAAGGGTAAGAGGACACGAACTTTGATGCACAATCCATTTTTCAGCAAAGAAGTTTCCTAATACATGATTAAAAAATTCTTTCCCATTATCACTTCAAAATATTTTTATCACATCATGGAATTGAGTCTGAATCATCTTACCAAAATGGTAAAAAATATGTACAACCTCAGTTTTATCTCTTAAAAGAATTGTCCATGTCATACGAGTGTGATCATTAATAAACGTGATGAACCAACGTTTCCCAGGCACAGTGACTATGCGAGATGGACCCCAAACGTCACTATGAATGGGAGTGAATGGTGCAGACACTTTGTAGGGCTGAGATGGGAATACAGATATATGATGTTTAGCCAATGCACAAGATTCACATTGAAATGAAGAAATATCTTTATTAATAAAGAGCTATGGTAACAACTGTTTCAAATAATTAAAATTTGGATGTCCCGAACGATAATGCCATCAAATAATATCATTATTCCTAGAAGTAGAAATAGAGTGAAACATGTATTCTGGTCTTGTTGGTTGAGGAAAGAAATCGAAGAGAATATTGGGGGAGAAAGGGCAAAATAGGTTTAAAAATAGTGAAATTTGTTTTGGTGGTGGGTGGGGGGGGGGGGGGTGTGATTGGGCCCTATTTGTGGCACATGTTGTTTTCGGTCTTTGTATGGGTGGCGTCAAGTATTTGTGGCACATGTTGTTTTCGGTCTTTGTATGGGTGGCGTCAAGGACAAAAACTGGTATAGCGTCTTGGACCATTTTGTTCCTCAGCATTACTAATCATCTTCCCCAAACTCGAGAGTTCTTTTAGGGGCTAGTAGGGTGTTAGCTTCTATGTTGTCATGTGTTGCATTGGAGCCTTTATAATTCATTTTTCTCAACCTCAAGATATAGAATGGTATACTAGAATGCTATCTATGATTCCTAACGTCATCAGTTTGTACCCGAAGATATCACAATGATGCTTTTGCTTTATATAGAGTATATGCTACAAGAGTCCGCCAATTTGATTTACCTGATTTGCTGTCTCTTTTTATTCATAATTGATTTGTACGTCACTCCTTGGTCATTAAGCCATCAAGCTTTTTGCAGGTTATGCATTTAATTTTTAATATACTGTATATGTACACCACCCTCTAGTTTAATTTGTTTTGGCATTTAGTTTCATGAAAGCAAATTGCTTCAAGATTTTGAAGCTGATCACTGTTTCCCAGAACTGTAGACTTCAAGCATGATATTACATAATAAATTATGAACTATCTAGTTTCATTACTTTGGTTTTTATGTATTGGTCCATGATGTCATGATGTGATAGATACAAGAGATTAACACTTTATCCAACATGCAGGCTGCTCGGGGCCAGATTGAGAAAGCTGCCAATATAAAGCTGCAGCTCACATCACCACCCTCGGCACCAACTGTGAACCAACCCATATTTTCTCCATCCCTGACAAAAAACAATCTTCCGGCTCCTCCACCTTCCAATCCTTTAACTTCTTTTGTGAACTCCATCGACAAAGAGGAGTCACAGAAGTTGACGGCAGCTGCAGTTGCTGCAAAACTTACCGCTTCCTCATCTTCTGCCTTGATGTTTACATCTGTTCTGTCCTCTTTCGTTGCGGAAGAGGCAGCGTCAAAAAGCAGCGGTTTGAAAAGGCCCAAGTTGGATATACCCTTTCCTTTTTCAGGTGTGACCAACCTGGAGGGAAATAATTCAGCCTATTTTCCTTCTACGCATCAAGCATCAACTAATATACCATCTGTTCAGTCGTTAGGCGTTCAGTCTGTGTCCCAGTTGAACCCATTACAAGCTCCGTTCCTTCCACCACCCCCAGCTCCACCACCGCTCGCACCTCCTGCCAATGTATCAGGGAATCCATTAATGCAATCTACAATGATGGGGCTGCCATATAACTATGGTGCCAGCAACATACTTCCTGCACCATTGTCTTCAAACTCCGCGACTGCATATACCAGGCCAGGCCCTCCACCACAGCAAGCACATCCACAGCTGCAGAACCAGCAGGCACCGTCACAGCAGCAGCCACCTGCAAATGGTGGATACTTCAGGCCATCGGCCGTCGGGTTCTATGCTCATAGCCATCAGCCAACGACCCCACCTGTACACAAGCAGTGAGTAGGCTAATGTTAAGGTAAGAACCCCACCCTCTTGTCATTTTTGTACATTTATAGAAGTCATTAATGGCATAGGAAGTATAATGTTTCTTTCGATATCCTTTAGTTCCCAATGTGTTGTCAAGACCGGGATGCTTTTAACTAGGAAATGTGGTACTTTTGACAAATGTAAACTACATGTAGAATTTGTAGTGCTTAACTATAGTCAAGACGTCTGTAACTGGAAATATGTTGCTTTTGGACCTAGCTAGGCTTATTATGGTTTATGGAAACACCGAGTCAAAGAACTCTTCCTTCTCTCTGCACATATTATTATTGCTTTATGGATTCAGAGCTTTTTATAGAAATTAATTTTGGTGTTTTTAAATTTATGGACAACTACTCTCCATCACTTATGAAATGGCACAAGTACTAAATGTGTATATGCATACACAAACACAAAATTGGTACTTCGGAAAAACATGGAAAATTTGTTATTATTACCTTGACTTGAAAATGAAGCACATATGCAAGCCAATCAAAAATAGAAGCAAATGAGATCGATTAGTGCAACCTTTGTTTGCAAACCTGCTCCTATAAGCAAAGGATCCAAAAGAACATCCCTATAAGAAATGAGGTGATCATCACCACTTCTATTGAAAATCTAATGGCTTTAGCATCTCCATTTCCTAGTTCGTTCGCAACACGTACTGTCGGGAAAAAGAAAGAACCGATACCTATCAAGATGCCTTTAAGTAGCACGGATTTGTTTATCAAAATAAATAACTCACGTACATCGAGTCACCCATCATTCCAAGACAAATCATGAATTCCCAACCAATAATATTAAGGCTGAAATTTTTCTTCTCATGAGTTAGTGATCTCGGTTATTTTCTTGACAAGTATGCAACGATAAGACTCGAAATCAAGACCGAAAGTCGTAAAGCAAGCTTGTGTTGGGGTGAAGGATTAGTTACCAAATAGAGAAGGCGGATATGGCGACCTTTGCATTTTTCATATATCCAGCCAACAAGATTAGGTGGCATAGTACCACAACTCCAAGCTATGATCAGACAATTTGCATAAGAAAATAAGTTGGTGACAAAATATGACAGATTTTGTCACATGAAGCATAATACTGGAATAATAACATGAATAAGATTTTAGCATCTATAATGAATATCTTTAGTTATATAGTTCTTCCAATGCACAAAATTGAAGCATTTTATTCACAACAATCAAATGTGTCAATCAAACAACATCACACGAATAGACGAAGGTAAATAGAGTTTCGCTTTACCAGATCAAGCATCCGGATCTTCACAACAGGTTACACATCTCTCAATGCTGCAACACTGAACTCCTTCCATGTATCTTGACACAATCCACACAAAATGTACACAAATTCTCCCAAAACTAAAAAACACGAAGAAATGCATAGTGCACCCATTGCCCCCATTGATCCCATATTCCAGAACATACATAAAAAGCCACGATAAAATACCAACATGGATCACAAATTGTGTAACCGAGAGCCAAGCAATGACCATGTTTTCCTGTTGTGCTTGCAGATACATTTGGATGGTCGTTGCAAACATGATGCTATAGTTGAAAGGAATGAACCAAATGGAGATGTATCCTGCAGATTTAGCGGTGTCTGGTTGCTCACCTAGGAGATTGAATATGGAGTTCCAAATATGAAGAAAGGGAGTAGGATTGTAAGTGTAATGAGATCGACTAGCCATGACCTTTGCAACAAAATGCCCATCACGTGGTATTGTTTAGCTCCTTGAGCTTGCCCACAAAGTGTTTCAGTTGCACTCGACATTCCTATCTGCAAAGGAGAAGGAAAATTCTTTAACTTCACAGCTTCTCACTTTCTAGGCACAAGGAGCTCTATAAACAACTTTTATATGTATATTACAAATTTGATTGACTAAAGCCGATGAAGAAATAACTGTTTAAAACATTTTAAGCATTCCCACATGGCACTGTAGCATTGTACAACAATCACCGTTGAACTCGTGATGTTGCATTGTTGCCATCACATATCAGGATAGCCTCCATTACGTTTTTGGCTTCGTATTGATAATATAGTACAATCTCATTTCGAATCTCTAGCAAACATGGACTGGTGTTTACTGTTTAGGATTGACGGGCTATTTCCCACCGATCAATACTATGTTCTAAAATTGGTGGACTTATTGAGAACCAATGTATGGATAAGTAATATAGAGTGAAAAGGCTATCAGCAGCTCAATATTGATAATGTAGTTAATATTAGATTATAGCAAGATTAAGGTGAATATAATGATTGAGGGAAAACATCAAGATACTATCATCAGCTTAATGTTAAATTATGTGCAGCCGGATGTTGGAGCAAAAATCTGATTTATAACTAAGGCACTTGTTATTAGTTCTGAATTATACAACTTCTCTTCTAACATCATATATATTCTTGAGGGAGTTCCAGAGCCTCATTTTGAGCACCAGAGTATTCCATAGGGCTTACTGTGGAAGTTTCAGCTGAGTATAGCCTTTTAGTTCTTTTTGTCATGGAAGTCCTGCCGAAACTTTTGTTAAGAGCCTCTACGGGCTGTACATCAGGGCTTGAGAGTCGGTGATGAGATTCTTGTCTTTTTCTTGAAGCTTGCATAAAAAGTAGCAGTACATGTATGCACTAGAAGTAAGAAAAAGTTATGTAGATGCATCCTTGGGGTTCAGGATCATGGTTAGGAACATATTTGACATATTAGAGTAGTGAAGACATTAGCTGAATAAGTAGTGACATTATTTAGTCTGGAGGCCCAGTTTTCTGTGTGCATAGTCTGCAACGGCCACTATGTTTTGGACCCCGTAAACTAGAGCTAGCATAATACAATGGCTATAAACTAAGATACTATGATTTTATCTAGACAAGCATAGACTTAAAACAGCAAACCGAAAAGCGCTCAAATACTATCAAGTCTTTGGCGTACATGGATACAACATTACTCTATTGAAGACGAGGTTAACCTGAGTAACCACCAAACATAATTCACCAATTTACAACAAACCAGACAAATCTTCAGCAGTACTTCTAACTTCTGTCATAACATCTGACATGATAATACATGGTGAGCGCCGAGGCTTGATACAATTGTGAATTAATCCCAAAAACAGTAAAATATTCGCAACAAAAAGTGCAGATAAAGAGTCAGCCATCATCGTGTAGTGAACCAATGGATCTGTATATTACTTCGAACTCCCATCTTCAATAGAATCCCACGTCCCTTCTCCATGTTGGGAACTGGTTAGATGAACATCGGGTGCAACCTCTATGTCCATATCAGGCTATGGAGATATTGACAGTCAATGTCACAAAAACAAATAAATCGAATAATAGTGGAAACACTGAAGATACACCACAGAAAGAGATTGCATATTATACCTGCCACAGCTTCAACAGAAGCCAAAACAAATAATCCAATATCATCAGCAAACAAAAAAGCTTTCCTGCCCAAGAACCACAAGAAAGGTACCTAAAAATATAAAAGAAAGGTTATGATGCTTTCTCAATAAGTACTGTAATTCAAAGTCTCGTCACTTCAACAAAAACTTAATTTGGAGAGAGAAAACTTAAAATTAAAAAGAAAATACAACATGATATTTCAATATTTTGTCGTTTAAAATGGCACTAATCCTGTGATGAGCAAATATCAACCACCAAAAACCTTAAACATAGCCATGAGAATAGCAAGTGTCAATGAGAATCATCACAATTTCACAAACTTTGGACACTGATTTATGCCAACGGAAATTAGCACCTTCAGAGAAGCAAAAATCAAATAGGATATGTTGTTTTATCTCACATGAACAACTGGCCCTCATGAAATCAACAAAAGAAGGGGGGTGGGGTCGTTCATCAACCACATTCAGAAGAGTGAAACAGTGTGTGTGGGAAAACACAAGTGTATTTCTTTATAAATATGGTAGGCTGCATAAAAAATCAACTTGGTGACCATACCTGGGCAACCGTTCCAAGAGGTCCTGATTGGAACATCTCAAAGCACAGTCATAAACAATCACTGTCCTTCTGGCAACATCATGCCAACTATATAGTTTTTTCATCTGCAGAGGAATAACTAAACAAAATTAATAAGGTTTCTTTTATCGTTTTGTTGACGTATCTTGGACAGAAAACTACATTTTGTACTCAGTCCACAAAATAAAGTCGGCCTCAGCATTTAACAGCGCATATATATACTAGAATAATATAATAAGCCTCAGTATTTGACAACTTAGGTTAGAATGCAGATGATGAACTTGAAGATTACATAAGGGCATTTGATCAAGCACTCAATCCTACATCTTTAAATAAAAAGGTCATACAAGTACATGTTTCACCATGCCAATATCTCACACTACATGCAGTAATGAGTTTAAGAATTGTTTATATTTGGATCCCCTAATTTTATATAAAAGCAACTACATTTTAATTTGAGATAATAGAGAAACAAAATATAAATGTTAGTATCATTGCCATAGAATATCAATATATTCCTTTTTAGCTTCACAGAACTCACACGATTGTGCATGGATTGTGGATCGATTTGGGGAAGTAAGTTTATTGCTTTTGTAATTGCCAGTACCATGTCGCTTGGATCCGGCTCTGCGAGAACCACCATATCACCTGGAAGAACCTATGACACAAGGAAAACTTTTCAGAAACCTGAAATAAATTACATCCTGAAAATATTATAATCCTGGATGACTGAATGTATCATTCCCACTTTATTAGCATGATGTCATCAAACTTTCCAACAAAAGTAAAAAAATCTGACGATCGTGCCTCGGGGACGCCTCCAACTCGTGTACTGACAGTCAATAATCCACAACTAGCAGCTTCCAATATGGCTATACAAAATGCTTCGGTTAAGGAACTGTCAAAAATCAAAATATAATTAGTTCTCAATAATTAATTATTTAATTAAACAAATCATCAGGTATAAAAAATTTGTACCGTTAATAGATAGACAAGGAACACATCAAATATTCAAAGTCGTTACAGTTGAAGCACATGCCCATCACTCAAGTCTAAACTAAAGTCGAAAACAGATGAAATAATAATCTAAAATATTCAATCAATTCCGTCAAACTAACAATTTAAAAGGATAAGATACCTATTTAAGAATATATGACCAGTTATTAAAACTGACTGTACTTTAGAATGTGGGACAGCACCCAACATATCAACTCTATCTTGAAGAGAGTGTTTTTCTCTCATTTCTTCCAATCGCACTCTTTTAGGTCCATCTCCACCGACAATAAACCGAACCTTCAGAAAATTAACAAAGGATGTGAACAGCATGACAGAGCATATGCAGACATATACTCACTATCCCAACTAAGTAGTTCAAGATTGTGTAAAATATAAACGAAGTGGGGGGCAGTTTAACATGAAGTTTCACAACTACAAAAAAGAGGAGTCTTTCGGCATTGGTCAAACATCATGGTGAAGTTTTTTTTACATAATAATAACCAGGGTTAGTTGGATGCACAGATGTTTGGCATTAATGCTAGACTATATCGTGAACATGGTCAAGACTTCACCAAAATTGAACTAGCATTGTTGTTTATTGCATCAAATTACCAACTTTAAGTGGGCAGCACCAAAATATTCAACAGCATACATATAACATTGCTGTCGATACTCTTGAAACACAAAGGCATATGTTTTGCAAGTGTTGGTCCATAAACAAATGAAAGGTGAGTCATCCCATGCATGGGCAATTGATAGGTTCACGTGTATCAAGGAGAATAAACTTCCGTTTTGTCCAGATTACCAGAAAAAGAGAAATGAGAGACATATAGATGAAGATCGTTAGCCACTTTTTTTCATGAAGGCCTAACATAATTTCCTTCAACAGCCATAACCTTGGCCTTTTCACGCAACACTGTTCTGAAGAGCAAAACTGCTTTTTTTTAAAGGCATGATAGGCTAAACGGGAAACCATACGTTGGGATGCAAATGGCACACTTCAGGGATGACTTCAACCAGTAGATCCGCCCCTTTCCTGTAAACCAATCGACTGATCACGACAATAACTATTTCATGACTGCCGAGTCGCTTTGGAGCAGGCTTGAACACAGCTGTATCCACAGCATTAGGAATAACAAAAACCTTTTCAGGTGGCAATCCAGACCTCAAAACTGTATTTTCCTTGCTTGTATGAGAAACACATATAGCTTGGCTTACATCTGCTAGGGTAAACTGTAAAACCTTGTTCATGTGAATACTTCCCACGTCAGCGAAACCATACAAAGAATGATCAGTAAACACAACTTTGTACCCCATTGTACGTGCGTGCATTAGAGCTTCATGACATAGAGTTGAAAAGGCTTGATGTCCATGCACCAGAGATATTTTTTCTCTTATCAAAACTGTTCTCACAATCGGCAAAGTCCCATAAAATGTAGGCAACGTATTCTGCATGAGAAATGGTCTCCACGGCACATAATAAACTTTTAACCCACCAGTCATATACCTCACTCCTGAACGATTTTTGTAAGCATGAGTCATAACAACCACCTGCCAAACAATAAAAGCCTAAACATTCGTACTGTTTATAATATTTCTGCAACTAATCTGGAGATGAAAGCGGGCAAAACTTCCAACCGCAGGCAATTTTAGCCAGGAATGCTAAGATTATAGGGGGGCGAAAGATCTTTTTAGTAAAAATAAAACTGCACATGAACATCATGATATAGGACCCATTTTCATTTTATGAGTAGTACAGCTAGTCCCCCTTCAGAACTTCTAATCACCACCATCAAAACCAGGAAAAAAACGAATTTGGAAATTAAACGAGTTCACTAACCTTGTGGCCAAGTTTTATCAAGCATTGAGATATGTAATAAATGTGATTCTCTACGCCACCAAAGTTTGGATAGAAAAAATCAGACACCATCAAAATTCTATGCTTTTCTCGTTTGTCCATTTTACCCGATTCTTCACCTACAAAATGACATGACGAAAACAAAGTTAATGCAGAAGTGAAAAGTACAGCACCGGAAGTTTTAGCAAAAATTTACAGCACCGTATCTGAAGCAAGAATATGCAAATAAAGCAGCTTACCTCGTGGTTTACCGACAATCGAGATGACGGAGCAGGCATTCGTGTCGGAAGTGGCCACGCGGTGGAGCTCGGCGGCGATTGTCGGAGTTACGATCGGCTTTACTAATCCGGCAGCTTGTTATATATTTTTTTAATTTGTTTTTACTAAAGAGAGCTCTTCAGGAGACCTAGAACCGATTTCCAAGAGGGAAGACATCCCTGAAGAATATACACCTGGGGAACCAGAGTCGATCTCAACCATGGAGCATGTTGGATATGGAAGCCAATCTTCGGAAGAAGACGAGCCACTAGAATTTGGCCGAATTGAGAAGAGAGAGGTTGAACAAGATGGGCACGACTAAAAAGAGCTCTTTGAAATTTGCGACGGTTTTTCAAAAACCGTCGCAAATTCAAAAGCGTCGCATCTTTCGAATTTCTTAAAAAAAATGCAATCGGCGACGGTTTTTAAAAATCCGTCGCAAAAAGCGACGGATTTTTAAAAACGTCGCTATTTGCGACGGTTTTTCAAAAACCGTCGCGAATTATCACCAACGGCTATTTTCAAACGGCAGAATAATGCACCAACGGCTATATTCGAAATTAAATACTACATATACTATCTACTAAAATTTATTCACTATATATACTAACCAATTTCTACAAATTCATCCCACAACATTTATCTTGTCATATTTTTAAGCCAAATGGGTGACAATAGTCAAAACTCACAAAATCGACCTCGATTTGTTTCTCCACCACAATATCCAAATTGGCCGTTTGTTTCAAATTTCCAAGGTTATGAAAATCCTTCGAATCATCCAAATTACACCTCCCGAGCTCCGTATCCACCGCCTACACCTGAATATTGGCAAAGTATAGGCAACCCAGATTTCATGCCGCCTTATTTTTATGGATTACATAATCCACAATCCACCAATATGCCAATCGAGAACGAGCCGCCAACTCCTACGTTTGTCCCAGAGACTCAGTTCTCCGACCGTGAAACACGAGTTGATCTCGAAAATGTGCAAAATGCTGATGTAGATGTTGAGGGTACGAAGAAGCTAATAATATGGAAAAAGGAGGAAGACGAGCTACTAGCGAGATCGTATGTCACAATGAGTGATGACCCAGTCATCGGCAATGATCAGAAGGGGAATGATTTCTGGAGACGTGTTGCGTACTACTACAATAACAATCGTCCCGCTGGTTCATCTCGGAGAGCTTTAAACGTGATTCGATCTCATTGGCACAATACCGTCCAAAAAAAGGTAAATCGCTTCAACGCAAATTATAATAGTGTTTACAATACTTACCGAAGCGGCCATAGTGACGAAGACATATTGCGGTTTGCATATGAAAAATACCGTGATGAAAATAATGGAGTTGCATTTAATCTGGAGCATGTGTGGAGAATCATGAAAACACGTCCACTGTTCACTCCACAGTCCGATGAGCACTTGGTTGGTACAAAGAAAGCGAGAATCTCAGAGTCGGGGGCTAGCAACACCTCATCGAACAAAGATGCGAGTATTGATTTAGATATAAATGAAGAAGAGATTCGCCCAATTGGTCAAAAAGCCGCAAAAAGAAAAGGTAAAAACAAAGCAAAATCATCGATGGAGGATTTGACAACAAGATACGACAGTATGTTCGAAAGTTTCGCGCAGTATACAGACATAAAGAAGAACGAATCTGAATGGAAACAAAAAGAACTTGCAATAGAGGAGATGAAAGCAAAAGCGGCTTTGAATAAATCTGAAGCTAAAAAGAGCAAATATTTGCTTAAGGAATACGAAATCCTTTCGAAAGACACATCACAAATGACGCCGGAGCAGCTTATAGTTCATGAACATCTGTGTGACCAGATTAGAGAGAAATGGAATATGTAATTTTTTATTGATGTAATTCTCTTTTCAATTATCGTAATTCGTTTTCATTGTATTTTGTGGTATTTTTAAAGAGATTGTGTTGAATAATATTTCAAAAAAAAAAGATTCCAATTTTTTTTCGTTTCTTAATAATATTTTAATGAATATTGGAATGAAGTTATTTGTAAAATAATAATAGTACTTATTTTTAGTAATAGTTGTTGTAAAATTTTAAAAATATTAGAAAGATATTGAAATAATTAAAAATAAAAAATAAGTGAGTAAGTGGATAGTGGGACCCATAAATAATGAAAGTTGAAATTAAATGAATGTGGGTGTGTGTTAATAATGGGGAAGTGTTAATGTAATGAATATGTGGCTCGTGGACCCCATCATTTTTGATGAGATGGAGAGTTATTAACATGGATTAATTCTGACGGATGCGGATGCCCTAAGAGACGGTTTATGTTCGCGAAGCGTAATATATATAGAACCATAGCGACAGTTTTTATTAAAACCGTCAGCTTTATAGCGACGGTTCCAGCATACCTGTCGCTATAATAGCAACAGTTTTGAAAATACCGTCGCCCAACTAGATCTGCGACGGGTGTTCAAAAACCGTCGCTATTATAGCGACGAGTTTGGTTCAACCGTCGCCGATCATGTTTGGCGACGATTTTATTAACACCGTCGCTATTAGGGTTGGGTCTGTTTGAACCGTCGCCGATCTAGCGACGGTTTTTATATAACTCGTTGCTAATATTGTGACTGTTCGACAAACCTGTCGCCAGAAGAACAAAAGGAGCATGATCAAATGTGTTCGACGTTTATATGTTAAAATCAGAACTATCTTGTATCGTTTGTGTATGTATGTCTACGGTTTGTACAAAAGATGGAACCTGAGCTATGCCTCATGGACAGACAGTCGGCAAAGTAACGAAAGTTTATACCCGTGGGGTGGAACATACGGGGTACTGTGTGCTATTGTCAAGAAACCTTCATCTGCTCAGCTTTTTTTCCTCCTTGGCTATCATCATTTTCATTTTTGCAGTGGATATGCAAACTTCTCATTTGATCAAGATTTTCCAACTCAGATGATGCTTCATTGTTATATGGTAATGGATCGTCTTCATCAGACACTTCTGAACCATTGTCTGACAACAAATCCGACTGCTGTGATTCAGAAGTGATGCTTGTTTGATCAGATGGTGATGCATCGCCAGGACTCTGTGCGTCAATCATGCGCTTGGCATAAGCTTCGAAGTTGAAACCGTCCTTTCTATCCCCACCGAAGGACATGTCCTCAACAATTTTTGATGCGTCTAACAGTCAGACAACGTTGTATCGTAGGTAGAACTAAAATTGCAGTTGGCGTAATTTCAATAGGAGGCGAACAACTCGATCCGTCGTGAGTAGGTAAACATGGTTATGACTTATGATACGCTAACATAAAAGTAGTACTTTTACCATTTATCTAATTGTTCTGTTTTTTGGCATTAAGATATCACGTACTCAATCGACGAATAGGACACTCGTGGTTGGGATGGTCGGACAAGGCGATGGAGCTGGATTTAAGCAAGGGTGATGGATCGGACTAACCGATATGGGTCTGATCATGTTTTCTGAAGATAACTAGGAATGGAATTCTTCCATAAATATATAAACATCTTCTATTTTCACATTATTTTGTGAGCAAAGTTTGATCCAGAAGTAGTTCAAACAACACGAAACTCCAAAACTCCTCGACAGAAGTACTTGACTTGCCCTTCTACAGAGTTGTATTCTGATATACGGGATATATCATGGCAAAAGGAGAAGATAAGCTAACGTTTATAGAAGAAGAATATAAGCTACACCACAATAGTTCTTAATAGAATTATTTACCTCAAATCCAGGTCTCATGACTAGTACAGTCCTTCCAAAACTATCAAGATAGTTGGCTCGGTATAGTTTCCATGTCTCAGCTTCACTAGCAACATCCTCCTGAATCAACAAAATGATTCTGAATGCCACGTGAACAATAAAATTTGTGAATGAAACCTTAAATATTACTCCACAAAATGATACACAGACAATAATACAATAAGCAAAAACAAATTTTCGGAGATAATGTTAATGCAAGAGTATCAGTTTAACCAAACATCGAGCAGACATATTTTGATCCAGCATAATATTTTTGATTTCAATAATGTGACCTCCTTTAAACGTTATTAATCCATATTTGGATTCGAAGGATGATTGAATTAAAATTGAATTGTGAACAAGTAAGCAGCAGCAGTACCCATTCGATCTTCTCAGGCTTGTACTCCAGACGCCACTTCGGGGTCTCTTTCAACATCTTGCTCGCATTCTTTGTATTCCAGTTCCTTGCTTCAAGAAACCTTAATATTGATGCATCAAAACATTGCATCAGAAATTTGCTTATAATAGGGCTAATTAATTTTCTAATCTCATTGATCTGCATTCACAGTAACAATCAATCGACCCACTCCAGGAAACTTCTGAGCATGAAATGAGTTTCAGAGCATTTCACGAAAGACCAAATCCCAACTTTTAGAGAGCTTTGTAAATTGAAAAACAGTAAAAAAGAAAAACTGGAGAAGCTTTTTCAGATTACAATTTCGGAAGATAGTTCACAGTATCCACACGTCAGTTGAATATGACTCAAAGATGAAGTTTCATTAATCTTTAGACTTTAGAGAACCAACAAGGCTACACTATCTTGATCCCGCTTCAATTTTGTACAGATCATTCATATTGAATGATCTGTTCAAGTTATTTACTAATCATATCTGCATGACTCAACTTCTCTTAAATGTAAACTGAAATCAAAAGGTGCATATGTGAACTCCATTTAATCGAAGAAACATTATTACAATGGGATTCAAATATCATCGCCCATTTTTCTCTCTTTTTAGGCTATTATTATTTTTATAACGATTGTAGGTTAAGAACTGGACGCTTTACAAAAAAAAAACTATAGAAAGTAGTAATACTGGAGTTTTTTTCTAGTATTGGTTGAAGAATATGCTATGTGATTAACAATACATGTAGTGAAACCATCCCTTATGTTTTATACTTTTATTATAATCTTCTCCATTTGATCCAAGAAAAGTAATGATCACCCTTGTTACACACCCACGATCAAATGACACTATTTTTCTTTCCAATATTTATCACAAGAAACTACTGAGTTCACAGCATTCGGCCTGCGACCTCAAACAGCAGCTGTTCGATACTTTTGTGATCAGATGTATCCTTAATCCAATGAATCGGATTTAACAAATCATCATCGCCATTACCATTTTTTAAGATTTGGGAAAAGTCATAAATTCTTTATGCAAAAGTGATCACCAATTTGAATGACAGACCAAATAGAAAATTTGACAGGCAAAAAGTAAGATCCCCACCTCTCCTTTTCACGTTCGTTCTCCCTTTCATGCTATTGGGTACACACGCCTACCACTCATTTCTTCGTGCATTTTTTATGTCTTGAGTACAGATTTATATAACTCAAGGCCAAGAAATTACTGATACATGTATTTGCTATTTCCTGTTTTGCAAGATTGATCCTTGTTTTAATCTTTGGTACAGTTGGGTCTTTCGCTCTTTTCATCAAACTAGCAAGAAGCACGTGCGATGCACGTAAATATTAATTATTTAATAAAAATTAAATTTTGATTTTTTTTTAAAATAATTTGATTCATTTTTTTATTTATATTGATTTAGTCTTTTGTCATATTAGACAAATAAATTAATTAAGAACTTACATACTTTACTTTCAAAATTGTTTCTCAAATTGAAATTTAAGTCGTTAATTTTATGTTATATAATAAATTATAATTAGCATAATATATAGAATGAATTGAACTGAAACAAATTTTGAAAATATATATATCTAAGAACCACGTATAAGGTATAATAACCTAAAAATCAACCAGATTATGGATTTTATAAATGCATAAATCATAACTTATATAAGTGAAGCACACTAAGGACAAATAATTGTCAATTTAAAATATTTATGACTAACTCGTCAAAATATTATCAAAACTAATGAAATAATAATAATTGATAATAAAATATAACTTATAATACTCAAAATTTGCTTTTAAAATTTGTTTTCAATCATTTTTACACGGTTGAAAGATTTTCTCAAACGGTTATAAATATTAACCACGTGAAAAGTGTGAAAGACGGTTCAATATTTCTAATGATATTTTCAACCAGTTGACAATCTAAACAACAAGATATAGTTTGAAGAGTTAGTCTCATGTGAAACCGTCTCACGGATCTTAATCCGTGAGACGGGTCAACCCTACCCATATTCAAATAAAAATTAATATTCTTAGCATAAAAAGTAATACTTTTTCATGGATGATCCAAATAAGGGATCCGTCTCACAAATACGACCCGTGAGACCGTTTCATACAAGTTTTTGCATAGTTTGAAATGTAAAAACTTGTGAATAGTAAAGACACGGGAATTTTATGGATGTAAAACACTCACACGTCACTCCTTCCTCTGTAAAAAAGATTCCACTAAAAGACTTTGTCTTATATATATATATAAATATATATATTTATAAGTGCGACTAAAATATTTAAACTTCTTATTATAGCTAACTATTTTAATTTTTCTATCAGATTCGTATTTTATGATATTATTAGTATATTAAAATTCATAATTATTGATATAAATTCTAATAAATAATTTATTAAATTCTTTACTTTCAATTCTTAGTTAAAAAATAATAAAATATATTAGTATTAAATTTCATATTATTATATTATTATATACTTATTATGTTATTGACTATTGCATATATAATTATTTTTTTCTTATATCTTCATGTGATACTATAATTTATTATTTAATTAGAAACTACACTAAAATATAATTACAAAATTGCATTAAAATAATAAAATAACATGTAGAAAGAAAATTAAAAGGATAAAATATTTAAACTTAGTATAAAGATGGATTATTTGAGAAAGTTAATTTAAGAATTACATTTTATTCTTGAAGTGATATAAATTATTACAATCAATGTATATTGTAGTGATAATTCATTAGCAATTGTTAGACTATTAATTATATATGATGTGGAATAATTAGGCTACTAATTAATTATATATTATGTGGAATAAATAAAAAAAATTGATATTTTCTTTTTACACTTACAACAGTTAGAAATTTACAAATATATCTTTATTGAATTTTTGGATTTGTATTGATGAGGATGTCATTTTTATCTTTTGACAATGAAAAAATTGTCAATTATCTACACTTACGTAGGTTTATAGATAAAAAAAATATATTTTTATTATCAAACATATATTCATTTTTAATGCATAGATTTCCCATAAATTATGTAGAAAATTTCCATGCAATTAATCTAACAACACACAATTTAAGGGGATGGTAGAAAATTTACAATGAAAAACTTTTTTATTATTTTTACACTTTTATAAGTATAATAGTTAAATATATATTCTTTTAATATTTTTAATGATTTTTTAAAATTAAAAAAAGCTATTGTTTTAATATTTTTTCTAAGAATTATATATCAAGAAAATATTATTTCTCTAATGTATTTTTATTATAAAATATTTATTCAATTTTTATGTAACATTATTTTCAAATATTCTTATGTTGCAATTTTTTATTAAAAAATAAAAACACTATTTTTAATCCTTATGTATTTAATGATTGTGTAATTTTCATGCAATTAATCTAACAATACACAATTTATGAGAATAGTAGAAAATTTACAAGGAAAATTTTGTTATTCTTTTTGTACTTTTATAAGTATAATAGTTAAATATATATTCTTTTTAATATTTTTTGTAAGAATTATGTATGAAGAAAATATTATTTTTCTAATATATTTTTTATTATCGAATATCGATTCAATTTTTATGTAATATTATTTTCAAAATTTCTTATTTTACAATTTTCTATTAAAAAAATAAAAACACTATGATCCTCATGTGTTTAATGAGTTCAAAAAAATAAATACCTCAATTAAATACATAATCAATACATTACAAATCCATTATCCCAAATTTGTCCCTAAATTTTATATATTTTTTCCACCAATGCCAATGTAATTAATACAAACAATGCATAGTTTTTGGGCAATGTAGTAAAATCACAATCAAAAAACTTTGCCCATACATAATCAATACATTACAAATCCATTATCCCAAATTTGTCCCTAAATTTTATATATTTTTTCCACCAATGCCCATGCAATTAATACAAACAATGCATAGTTTTTGGACAATGTAGTAAAATCACAATCAAAAAACTTTACCCATCATCCACACTTTTATAGGTACTAGCAAGAAGCACGTGCGATGCACGTAAATATTAATTATTTAATAAAAATTAAAATTTGATTTTTTTTTAAAAATAATTTGATTCATTTTTTTATTTATATTGATTTAGTCTTTTGTCATATTAGACGAATAAATTGATTAAGAACTTATATACTTTACTTTCAAAATTGTTTCTCAAATTGAAATTCAAGTCGTTAATTTTATGTTATATAATAAATTATAATTAGCATAATATATAGAATGAATTGAACTGAAACAAATTTTGAAAATATATATATCTAAGAACCACGTAAAAGGTATAATAACCTAAAAATCAACCAGATTATGGATTTTATAAATGCATAAATCATAATTTATATAAGTGAATCACACTAAGGACAAATAATTGTCAATTTAAAATATTTATGACTAACTCGTCAAAATATTATCAAAACTAATGAAATAATAATAATTGATAATAAAATATAACCTATAATACTCCAAATTTGCTTTTAAAATTTGTTTTCAATCATTTTTAAACGGTTGAAAGATTTTCTCAAACGGTTATAAATATTAACCACGTGAAAAGTGTGAAAGACGGTTCAATATTTCTAATGATATTTTCAACCAGTTGACAATCTAAACAACAAGATATAGTTTGAAGAGTTAGTCTCATGTGAGACCGTCTCACGGATCTTAATCCGTGAGACGGGTCAACCCTACCTATATTCAAATAAAAAGTAATATTCTTAGCATAAAAAGTAATACTTTTTCATGGATGATCCAAATAAGGGATCCGTCTCACAAATACGACCCGTGAGACCGTTTCATACAAGTTTTTACCTAGTTTGAAATGTAATTAAAACTTGTGAATAGTAAAGACACGGGGATTTTATGGATGTAAAACACTCACACGTCACTCCTTCCTCTGTAAAAAGGATTCCACTAAAAGACTTTGTCTTATATATATATATATATATATATATATATATATATAAGTATATATATTTATAAGTGCGACTAAAATATTTAAACTTCTTATTATAGCTAACTATTTTAATTTTTCTATCAGATTCGTATTTTATGATATTATTAGTATATTAAAATTCATAATTATTGATATAAATTCTAATAAAATTTATTAAATTCTTTACTTTCAATTCTGAGTTAAAAATAATATATATATTATATTAATTTTCATAGTATTATATTATTATATATTTATCATGTATTGTACTATTGCATATAGAATTATTTTTTTTCGTATATCTTCATGTGATCTATAATTATTAGTTAATTAAAACTACCACTAAAAGATAATTACAAATTGCATAAAATATAAAAAACATGTAGAAAGAAAATTAAAAGAGAAAATATTTAAACTTAGTATAAAGGGATTATTTGAGAAAGTTAATTTAGGAATTATTTTTATTCTTGAAGTAATATAAATTATTACAATCAATGTATATTGTAGTGATAATTCATTAGCAATTGTTAGACTATTAATTATATATGATGTGGAATAATTAGGCTACTAATTATTATATATTAGGTGGAATAAATAAAAAAAATTGATATTTTTTTTACACTTACAACAATTAGAAATTTACAAATATATCTTTATTGAATTTTTGGATTTGTATCGATGAGGATGTCATTTTTATCTTTGACAATTGAAAAAATTGTCAAATTACACTTACGTAGGTGTATAGATAAAAAAAATATATTTTTATTATCAAACATATATTCATTTTTAATGCTTAGATTTCCCATAAATTATGTAGAAAATTTACATGCAATTAATCTAACAACACACAATTTAAGGGGATGGTAGAAAATTTACAATGAAAAACTTTGTTATTATTTTTACACTTTTATAAGTATAATAGTTAAATATATATTCTTTTAATATTTTTAATGATTTTTTAAAATTAAAAAAAGCTATTGTTTTAATATTTTTTCTAAGAATTATGTATCAAGAAAATATTATTTCTCTAATGTATTTTTATTATAAAATATTCATTCAATTTTTATGTAACATTATTTTCAAAGATTCTTATGTTGCAATTTTTTATTAAAAAATAAAAACACTATTTTAATCCTTATGTATTTAATGATTGTGTAATTTTCATGCAATTAATCTAACAATACACAATTTTTGAGAATAGTAGAAAATTTACAAGGAAAATTTTGTTATTCTTTTTGTACTTTTATAAGTATAATAGTTAAATATATATTCTTTTTAATATTTTTTGTTAGAATTATGTATGAAGAAAATATTATTTTTCTAATATATTTTTTATTATCGAATATCGATTCAATTTTTATGTAATATTATTTTCAAAATTTCTTATTTTACAATTTTCTATTAAAAAATAAAAACACTATGATCCTCATGTGTTTAATGAGTTCAAAAAAATAAATACCTCAATTAAATACATAATCAATACATTACAAATCCATTATCCCAAATTTGTCCCTAAATTTTATATATTTTTTTCACCAATGCCCATGCAATTAATACAAACAATGCATAGTTTTTGGGCAATGTAGTAAAATCACAATCAAAAAACTTTACCCATCATCCACACTTTTATAGGTATATAGATATAGATTAATGAGTTCAAAAAAATAAATACCTCAATTAAATACATAATCAATACATTACAAATCCATTATCCCAAATTTGTCCCTAAATTTTATATATTTTTTCCACCAATGTCATGCAATTAATACAAACAATGCATAGTTTTTGGACAATGTAGTAAAATCACAATCAAAAAACTTTGCTCATCATCCACACTTTTATAGGTATATAGATATAGATATAGATAGATATATCCCTTTTCTGGGATTGTATCTTTTATCTGTTCTGGGTTTTTTTCTAGTATTGGTTGAATATATCCGGTTCCTCTTAATTCTTGTTCCATGTTTCTGAAAGGCAGGTTTTTGAATACTGTGTTTACTAGTTTAGATTATACGGTTTGATCTAGTAATAATCATTGTTGGGGTGGTGTTGAATTTTGTTGATATGACAGATTTATAAGGAAATATTACTTTTTGAGAGTAAGAATCGGAGATATTTGTATGGAGTTCTTAGAGATTGGGGTTAAAATGAGGAAAGGGGTGTTCTTTATGATCAGAAGGTGTTTTATATCAGTTTGTGATCATCCATTCCTTGTTGGTGTCTTGTGTTTCTTGCTTTATCTGTACAGATCATCTCCTTTTATTTTTTCATTGTTGGTGTCTGCATCTCCAGTGCTTGTGTGCACTGCTGTTTTACTTGGAACACTATTAAGTTTTGGGCAAGCGAACATACCTGAAATTGAAAGGGAAGAGAAAACTACTCATGAGGTTGTCTCTGTGAAAATGGGTATTTCTAGAGATGCTACTGTTATTGATAAAAATGAGAGTTATTATGGTGAGAGATATGGTGAAAAGAATAGGCACACAGGGGAAGAGGCGAGGGAGCTTGGTAACGTTCATAGAGAGGGTAGTTTGGATGATACTGCACCATTGATTGATGAACGATCAGTGGAAATTCAAAGAGCGAATGGTGATATTTGGGAAGCAAAAAGAGACTTAGGTGTTAATGAAGAGAGACTTAGTGATGAGGAAGTTGTGGAGAATAAGTATGCATCGATTCCAAAGATAAATAATGACGAACATCTCCAATCAGATGATGAGAAATCGGAAGCAGATTCTTTTGATTCAGAGAGGGTAAATGTGGATTCTTTGGACTCTCCTCCTCGCTCGCCTTGGAAACAAGTAGATGACCTGGACGGACAGGACGAAGAGGAGGAAGAAAATGATGCATTAGAATCTGGGTCTGATAAGGCTGAGAGTTCCTCTCCAGATGCTTCTATGACTGACATAATACCAATTATTGATGAGCTCCATCCTCTTCTTGATGAAGAGACTCCACAACCTGATCATATGTCTCATGAAGGTTCTGATGCAGGATCTGAATCGGCTTCAAAGTCCAGTATGAGCAGTGATGAGTCTGATGAAGAGACTGAAAATAACAAGGACTTGGAAGTTGCTGACGAGGATAATGAAGATGATGTGCAAGGGGACGAACAAGAGCAGATGAAATCTGCCATTACGTGGTCGGAAGAGGACCAAAAGAATCTCATGGATCTTGGGAGTTCGGAGATTGAAAGGAACCAGCGATTGGAAAATTTAACTTTGAGAAGGAGAGCAAAAAAGAACACGAGTATGGTGGCTGAAAGGAATTTGATAGACCTGGAAAGTTTTGATCTCGGATTCAATATTGCTCCCATTTCGACGGCAAGAAAGAACCCGTTCGACCTTCCTCGTGATACTTATGATATTATGGGGCTACCTCCAATTCCTGGTTCAGCTCCTTCGATTTTATTACCGAGGCGGAACCCTTTTGACATTCCTTATGACACAAGTGAAGAGAAGCCCAATCTTATGGGAGACGGATTTGAAGATGAATTTACCACAGCTCAATCTAGAGAACCGTTCTTTCGGAGACATGAGAGTTTTAGTGTGGGACCGTCGATATTTGCACCAGCCAAACGAGAGAGGCAAAATGCCAAATTGAGGCCTTACTTTGTGCCTGAGCAGATGTTTTCCGAGGAGTCAAGCTACTCACCGTTTCAGCGGCAATCAAGTGAGCTAAGCGATTCGAAAGTGAGTTCAGTGCCTGAAACTGAATCAATTGGTTCAGTCGAGGATATGGTAGAGAGGGGACTCTCAGAAGATGACAATCCACCTGAACCAGAGGCAATTATCGGGACAAAAGAAGCCACTAAAGAGAGCTCTTCAGGAGACCTAGAACCGATTTCCAAGAGGGAAGACATCCCTGAAGAAAATACACCTGGGGAACCAGAGTCGATCTCAACCATGGAGCATGTTGGACATGGAAGCCAATCTTCGGAAGAAGACGAGCCACTAGAATTTGGCCGAATTGAGAAGAGAGATGTTGAACAAGATGGGCACGAATTTCAATTAGAGAATACTGAAGATCATTATGGAAGAGGTGTAGATAAATCTTTGGAAGTCCAGGTTACTGGATATCATCCAAATTCTGAAACTATCGAACAGGTAGACAGTAGCGGTTCTAGCTCTTCATCTTTCTCAGAAGTTAGTGAAAGGGTGTTCAATGAAACAGAAGGTGATCTGTCAATGTTGGAGGGAAGAAGTGGTGGCTTTGCTGAAGATCCAGGAATTTCAACCCAGAGTTCTGTTGGAAGTAATTTGAGTGTCATATTAGTTGAAGGAATGCCGCTCAGGGATCCCATTTATGATTCGAGCCCACCAGCAGTCAGGAAGAATTCCTTATCCTCTATGTCTTCTGATGTGCATATAGAGTCTGATCCTGATTTACCACCTGTGTTGGTCAAGCAGATGGTATCTTTCACAGAGAGAGAATCTGTAGGGAGCAGCGCAGAAATGAATGATCCCAGTAACATTGAGATGTCACCCAAATCATCAAAGCCTCATTCTGTAATTGAACATGGATCAGGACAGATAGATATGGTTGAGATCAGGGAGCATGATCATTTAATCTTTGATTCCCCCAGACTTGAGCAGAGATCGAGTTCATCTGTTAATGCTTCTGCAGAGGAAAATCTTAAAGATCATCATATACAAGGCCAAGTCCCCAGTTCAAGTTCTGATAAAAATATTCAAGTTGTGCTCGAATATTCTGAAGATAAAGGTCAATCAGAGGTGGGAATGCTTTTACCAATTTCTGAAATACGTACCATTGAAATCCGTGCACCGCTTATGGACGGTCGGTTGACAGCAGATCATTCAATCGCCGATGAAGAAACTGCTGAATCACCAAAACCAGCAGTCAGAAAGAATTTCTCATCCATAGTGTCTTCTGATGTGCATATAGAGTCTGATCTTTGTTTGCCACCTGAATTGGTCAAGAAGATGGTATCTATCACCGAGATGGAATCTGAAGGAAGAAGTCTGGAAATGGATGTTCCCAGTAACTTTGAGATATTACCTAAATCAGCTACGCCTCATTCTGTAATTGAACATGAATCGGGACAGATAGACGTGGTTGAGATAAGAGAGCATGATGCTGAAATCTTTGATTCCAATAGAGTTGAGGAGAGACCGAGTTCATCTGTTGAAGCTTCTGTGGAGGAAAATCTTAAGGATCATCATACACAAGGTCAAGTCCCTACTTCAAACTCTGGCGAAAATACTCATGATGTGGTCGAATCTTCCGAAGATGAAGGTCAACTAGAGGAGGAAAAGCATTTGGTAGTTTCTGAAAAACATACAGTTAAAATCCCTGTGCCGCTTATGGAGGGTCAGTTGACAGCAGATCATTCAATCGCTGAGGAAGGAACCGCTCAATCACCAAATTCTGATGCTGATGTTTACCATGAAGCGAATGAGAAGTTGATATCCACACCTTCTGCTGAAGGAAATGAGTCTTTTTTTTATGGTAGTAAAATCCACGAACGGACTTTTGAGTATGTCCATGAAGCTCAGGTAACTGAAATTTGTATGATTTTTCCTTTTTACATTCTTGTTTATTAGAATTGAGCCTATAATCCAATGAGCTAAAATTCGAATGCTTTGCTTTTGATGATCTCAATAATTGCTTTACAAGTTCGGTTGTTTTCTTTAATAAAATTGTCATTACTCAAGATTTGTTAATTCTGCGCATTCTTAAAATTCTAGTCAGCATGTCGTGGATCAAACTCCTCGTGTTTGTGCATTTATGTCTAAAAAGTGGATTATTGACCTCGAGTTGTGTCACGCCCGAGCCCGGGCCCACGGCTGCGTGACTGCACAATGGGCCCCTATAACAACTACTTCGTATTCGTTCTCGCTTTACGAAAATGATTAATCCAAGTTGCTATAGAAGTCCATTGTAAGCCATTATAAACTCATTTTAAATCTTTGATTTTTTTCGATTTGGGACAGAGGTATCACAAGTTGAACTCCAGAGTGCAATTTGCATATGAAACTTGTAGATATTCAATCCATGCAAAGGAAAAATGATTTAGTCACCTTCTTACGTTATTATTTGAGTAAGGAAAATATTTTCCAACATGTTTAGATTGAGGATGGCCAGTTAGATGTGCCTATCTGAGGTATTTTAGGATATTAAGGATTGTGAACTATTATCAATGAGATTAATGTGTTTCCAGAAGATGTAGTAGAAAGATAAATTAGGAAAAGAAACATGTCATTGTCGTGCTTGCAAACATGTAATTCTATTTATTCGAACATGAATATGCTAACATGACTTGGTTAAGCTTTCTCTTTTTCTTGGTCACCAAGTGATAATATGTTATCTTTGCTTTCGATATTTCCTGATCTTGCTTTTAATAGAACTAGCAAGAAGCACGTGCGATGCACGTAAATATTAATTATTTAATAAAAATTAAAATTTGATTTGTTTTTAAAAATAATTTGATTCATTTTTTTATTTATATTGATTTAGTCTTTTGTCATATTAGACGAATAAATTAATTAAGAACTTATATACTTTACTTTCAAAATTGTTTCTCAAATTGAAATTCAAGTCGTTAATTTTATGTTATATAATAAATTATAATTAGCATAATATATAGAATAAATTGAACTGAAACAAATTTTGAAAATATATATATCTAAGAACCACGTATAAGGTATAATAACCTAAAAATCAACCAGATTATGGATTTTATAAATGTATAAATCATAATTTATATAAGTGAAGCACACTAAGGACAAATAATTGTCAATTTAAAATATTTAAGACTAACTCGTCAAAATATTATCAAAACTAATGAAATAATAATAATTGATAATAAAATATAACCTATAATACTCAAAATTTGCTTCTAAAATTTGTTTTCAATCATTTTTACACGGTTGAAAGATTTTCTCAAACGGTTATAAATATTAACCACGTGAAAAGTGTGAAAGACGGTTCAATATTTCTAATGATATTTTCAACCAGTTGACAATATAAACAACAAGATATAGTTTGAAGAGTTAGTCTCATGTGAGTCCGTCTCACGGATCTTAATCCGTGAGACGGGTCAACCCTACCCATATTCAAATAAAAAGTAATATTCTTAGCATAAAAAGTAATAATTTTTCATGGATGATCCAAATAAGGGATCCGTCTAACAAATACGACCTGTGAGACCGTTTCATACAAGTTTTTGCCTAGTTTGAAATGTAAAAACTTGTGAATAGTAAAGACACGGGAATTTTATGGATGTAAAACACTCACACGTCACTCCTTCCTCTGTAAAAAGGATTCCACTAAAAAACTTTGTCTTATATATATATATATATATATAAATATATATATTTATAAGTGCGACTAAAATATTTAAACTTCTTATTATAGCTAACTATTTTAATTTTTCTATCAGATTCGTATTTTATGATATTATTAGTATATTAAAATTCATAATTATTGATATAAATTCTAATAAATAATTTATTAAATTCTTTACTTTCAATTCTTAGTTTAAAAATAATAAAATATATTAGTATTAAATTTCATATTATTATATTATTATATACTTATCATGTTATTGTACTATTGCATATATAATTATTTTTTTCTTATATCTTCATGTGATACTATAATTTATTACTTAATTAGAAACTACACTAAAATATAATTACAAAATTGCATTAAAATAATAAAATAACATGTAGAAAGAAAATTAAAAAGATAAAATATTTAAACTTAGTATAAAGATGGATTATTTGAGAAAGTTAATTTAGGAATTACATTTTATTCTTGAAGTGATATAAATTATTACAATCAATGTATATTGTAGTGATAATTCATTAGCAATTGTTAGACTATTAATTATATATGATGTGGAATAATTAGGCTACTAATTAATTATATATTAGGTGGAATAAATAAAAAAAATTGATATTTTCTTTTTACACTTACAACAATTAGAAATTTACAAATATATCTTTATTGAATTTTTGGATTTGTATTGATGAGGATGTCATTTTTATCTTTTGACAATTGAAAAAATTGTCAATTATCTACACTTACGTAGGTTTATAGATAAAAAAAATATATTTTATTATCAAACATATATTCATTTTTAATGCATAGATTTCCCATAAATTATGTAGAAAATTTCTATGCAATTAATCTAACAACACACAATTTAAGGGGATGGTAGAAAATTTACAATGAAAAACTTTGTTATTATT
Organism: Primulina eburnea; assembly: GCF_022965805.1. Lineage (NCBI taxonomy): Eukaryota > Viridiplantae > Streptophyta > Magnoliopsida > Lamiales > Gesneriaceae > Primulina > Primulina eburnea. Next base: position 8,781,265 of record NC_133103.1, read on the forward strand.
TTTACACTTTTATAAGTATAATAGTTAAATATATATTCTTTTAATATTTTTAATGATTTTTTAAAATTAGAAAAAGCTATTGTTTTAATATTTTTTCTAAGAATTATGTATCAAGAAAATATTATTTCTCTAATGTATTTTTATTATAAAATATTTATTCAATTTTATGTAACATTATTTTCAAAGATTCTTATGTTACAATTTTTTATTAAAAAATAAAAACATTATTTTAATCTTTATGTATTTAATGATTGTGTAATTTTCATGCAATTAATCTAACAATACACAATTTATGAGAATAGTAGAAAATTTACAAGGAAAATTTTGTTATTCTTTTTGTACTTTTATAAGTATAATAGTTAAATATATATTCTTTTTAATATTTTTTGTAAGAATTATGTATGAAGAAAATATTATTTTTTTAATATATTTTTTATTATCGAATATCGATTCAATTTTTATGTAATATTATTTTCAAAATTTCTTATTTTACAATTTTCTATTAAAAAATAAAAACACTATGATCCTCATTAATGAGTTCAAAAAAATAAATACCTCAATTAAATACATAATCAATACATTACAAATCCATTATCCCAAATTTGTCCCTAAATTTTATATATTTTTTCCACCAATGCCCATGCAATTAATACAAACAATGCATAGTTTTTGGGCAATGTAGTAAAATCACAATCAAAAAACTTTTCCCATCATCCACACTTTTATAGGTATATAGATGTATTGACACCATTGTAGCTGATGATTTTGCATATATCAAGTGTCACAAGAAATATGCACAATGTATGTCGACTTTGCTTTCAGTGTAGAACAGTGGATATGGTAGTGTTACAAAATTCTGAATTGGTCTCATTTGATTTTTAATTTCACATGACATCGGTGTTGTAAATGGCGGTAAGTGGTGGCGCGGCGGTTAATGACCGCCTACCGCCTAGGTACATTTTTTTTAAAATAATTTTTATGCATAATTATATATTACCCTATTACCAAACATTCATATGATTATGAGTTGGCTGTAAAATAATTACCAAACATTCATATGATATTACCAAACATGGAGTGTTCACTGAGGTGGTGGGCTGGTTGCGGTGGTGGTGGGAGGTTCGAGGCGGTAGGAGGGGTGGGCCTATCAATGTTTTGACTTTTGGAGGAGAAGATGTTTTAATAATTAGGGTTTTATTAAAAATAAATGATGCCTCGTCCGTCGCCTCGCCCCCCCGCTGCTCATCTTCGGCGGCCTACATAACCGCCTAAGGCAAAGGTGGTTCACTCGATGACCGCCTCCCGTCTAGGCAGCCGCCTGGACTGCCATTTAGAACACTGCATAAGATAATAATGCCACTTGGGGAGAAATTAAGATATAGAAAACAGCATTGTATTGTGTCTTGATGTTAGTTTTGTCTCAGGTTTAGAAGGTACTAAAAGCTGATAACCATGAAAGGATCGACAAGTAGGGCACAATCACCTTCTTTTATTCAATGCTTAAAGTTACTGAATAAATATACAACCTCAAAGTTTCAGAATATATAAAAAGACTTCTACTACTAAAGATAGGATATCAATCTAATTTAAATAACAAGATAAATCATATTACTTATCCTAACAACCTTATCAAGGTTTAGTTAGGCTATTCAGTTTATTTTTGGTTCCAAGAATAAAAAATGTTTGCTGAATTATGTTATGACCTTATTTTTCAAAGTACATATTCAGAGATGGTCAGAGGAAAATGTCTTTTCTTGGCATTGTGATTTTCTTTACATGTTCAAGGATATATATTTTGCAATACATTGCCAAAGATATACTCGTCCGTAAAAACGGATTATCTTGTTTGATACAATGCAGGTACCAAATACACCTGTTGGATCATTTGAGGAACGACAGAGAATACAGATTCTGAATATCCATGAGCTTGATCAAAAGATTTCAGAGAATCTCAACTCTCCATTAAGTCCCGATTTTGTTTCCGTACCATCCATGTCTTCTGGGGCAGCTAGTCCTCTTGTTGAAATGCAGACGATAATTGAAGAGGATGATGAAATCAAGGACATTGATGAAGAATTATTGTCGGAATTAGATAGTTTCGGGGACTTTAGTGTTAAAACATGGGGCTCAGCCTCAGACGCATTCGAGAAACATGAAATCGTGGCTTCTGCACATCCTGCTGAAACAAGCACCTCGAGAGTTGTGGAGGTTAACCCTCTTGAAATGAGTAAAATAGAAAATGCAATTCATTCCGGTAATTTGAAGGAGGAGATTGATGTACATGAGGACATAGAATGTATTTCAGAGCTACATACACGGGATAATAGTGTAGCTGAAAATATTGATGTTTCAAATGAGGAGTTCGATGAAAGAGATGGCCAGGACTCGCCTGATCAAAAAATGACCAAAGAAAATACTGTATTTTCCAAGGGATATGAAGATATGAGTTTTGGGATTTCTCGAGTTGACACAGAAGTCATCAAGGACGCTGATTTTTTAGCCAAGAAGGATGAATTGGCATCTCTAGAGGGTGAAGCCAGAGATGGAGCTCCCAAGGCATCCCCTCAAGTTGATATACATACAACTTCTGTAATGCCTGAACCTGAAGCTCGAACTACTGAGGATGCCGGTTTGATGTTTAAGAAAACTGATGACAAGGAGATCGAAAAATCTGTTGTTTTGGAACCACCTCATTCTGAGCTGGCAACTGGAGAAACCATTGGTGAGCAAGGTACACTGCATATTAAGACGGGCGTCACTCACGGGATGCCAGTTATTGATATCAGACCTGTTGAGGATGCTAATTTGGATCACACGCCAGTTAGTTTTGTCACCATAGACAATTGTGTTCTTCCTGAATCTAAAGATCACAGTCTGGATAACGAGCCTACTGTAGAAGAAATAAGATCTGCTGATACCACGAAGTCAGATCACAAAGTCAAAGTTCATGAAGACGTGCATTCAATTGAATCTATCAAAGGTAAGGGTAAGATTTCTAAAAGCTCAAGCTCAAGTTCAAGCTCTAGTTCTGAATCAAGTTCAAGTGATTCCAATAGGGAATAGATCTGAGATCACTCTCTCGTACTTTTATTGAGCCCTTTTGCGATTAATTACTGCTTTATGATCTTTTTGCAAGATTGTTGCTTTCTTCAAGAATGGGTTTTCATCGATTTTCTTGAAGATTCAAGGTTTGATGAGATTTCATCTTTCTGCGTTTTCAGTTTTGAGGTTGGTGAGTGAAAACAGTGTGGACCTATAATTAACCAGTGCGAATTCTGTAAAACATGTTCACCTATCTTGAATTTATTTATTCATCTAGACAAATTCTTTTACGTGCCCCAACATATGGGAAGAAGCAGGGTTTTTGATGGTTTGGCATTGTGTACTGTATTTTTTATATCTATAATGACAACTTGAGTGCAGTTTTTGTGAGCAATATCAATCCATATAAAAGTCTTCCTTGTTCAAAATTGCTCTGGTTTTACTTTTTAAGCTTCTAAATACTGAGAACTCTGTTATGTCCACTTAATACTCCGAAGAGCGATCCTCTTAAGGGGAACATATGCAGTGTGGCCTTGCTTCCCATGAATCAAGTTTCTTATTGTCATCAGGAAGTCACGGGTTCAAGTTCATGAAACCCATATACTGTATCGAAGCACTTTGGTGGGGTGATAGTGAATCCTGTCTACAACATAAACCTAACATCCCACGACTATGGGAGGCTCCGATGGGTAAGCTCAATGGAAACCATTACATTGGTCGCTCCACTTATCCACCAAAAAAAAATCCCAATATCAGTCTTTTCTGCTCATATAAGACAAGGAGAAAAAACTGGTCAATATTGGCAAATATAGTATACAATAGAAAGCCAATTAGGCAGGTAGTCGGAAAGTGTTGCAGATTTCAACATATTTCATAGTTGACTACTACACAGGTGACTACAAGAAGCTTGCGGTGTCAAATATATCAAAACAGGCAAACACGCCAACTTTAACATAGTAGGACTATTTAAGGAGCAAAGACACAATTTGAAAGACCAAATTAGTAGTCAAGTTCCACTTCTTTACGTGCAGTTTGTGTCATAGCTTGCAAGTCCCAGCAGCTCCGGACCTTCCAAACGAGGGTTGTTCTCAAAGCTGCAATTGCAAATGACAAGTTACAAAAACCAAAGTAAGGTCACGAGAAACCAATGGAGAAAAGGGTACCAAATGTTTCAACTGAAAAGTTGAGAGGGATTTATGAACCTAATGAAACCAGGTGCAATTATACGGAAGCAAAAGTGAAAATGGGTATCTGAGCAATGCTATGAATGAAATATCTCACTTGTTTAAAGGAATGTGCTCAAATGGTCCAGTTGTAGGTATTGTACCACACAAGTTATTGTTTAACAAGTCCCTGAAAAATATGAAAATACTTAGAAACCATCTTGCACCATATACCGTGCCATAGATATAGTGCAATCAAAAGAACTTACACAACTTTCAAGCTAGATATGCTGGTAAGTGCCCTTGGGATTGGACCGGTCAGCTGGTTATCATTAAGACGCCTGTTGAAGTATACCGAAGCTTATTGATTCGTCATAAAGAATGAAAGTAGTTTGCAAGTTCATCCGAATGTGCAATTATACACAAGGCGGGACTGGGAGAGAGGGGTGAGTTTAGTAGCGATCAGAAAAGTGAATTCTAAAGCTACTGAACTTAACTCAAACCAGAAAGGTGTAAGAAGCCAACTTTACCCGTGCCAAACCCCCACCACCAAATCTATCAAGAACTTTCTGGATAGTAAAAATGTCACGAGGTGAGCTCAAACTTACAAAAAGACGAGAGATTTCAAATTTCCCAATGATGGAGGTATTGTTCCTGAGATATTGTTGTTGTAAAGATCCAAACTTATTAAGCTCTTCAAGTTACCAAGCTCAGTTGGAATTGTCCCTTGAATGTTATTTTTGTAAAGTTCCCTGCAATATTAAAAAGTCAGTTAAAGTAAGATATGAGTATCAACACGAAAACAAAACAAAAGATCTTTTGAAAAAAACGATTTTCTAAACAGAAGCAAAAATATATGCATGCTGAAGCACAAATCATGGAAAAAATAAGCAATGTTCACACGAGTGAATATGCCAGTAAGCAACAGAATATAAGAAGAGTTGCATGATACTTACAAATACTGGAGACGTTCAAGTTTCCCAAGTTCAGGTACAAGGTGACCATACAAATTTGAGTTTCCAAGGTCCCTAACCATGCAATAACCATACATTAATTTCCGACATAAACATAAATCATGTAAGAAAAGCCCCAAATCCAATTAAATAGGGAAATCGGAAAGTGAATTTCAAAGGAATCACATTCTAACTGCAAGAAATATGTGAACATCACAACGAAGAATATGATTTTCCTCACCATTCCATTCAATAACACCATCTTAACATTTTTATCGTTCTGTTTTCCCCACTTGAAGGTCTCTGTACAACTGTATTTGCTGTATGATGACTTGCTTGAATGTCATGCTCCGAAGTCCGAAGCAACAAAAATACACTACTTTACCAGGAAATATAATATTGAATCCTCCATGGTGTCCAGATGGGAGAGAACTTTATGCTTTTTTTGTGGTAACTCTTGGTTTTGGTTATTCAATGCATATATGTGTGTCATGACATTAATATTTCTAGCTCTTTCTTTAATTTTTTCATTTTTGGATGTCAACTGGTATGACACAAACGTAAGTGTGGCGAGATTCCAAAAGTCTTGGTCAAATCAGTAGTTTTCTACATTTTGGAGACCATCTACGTGAGGAAGTTCTTTATCTTTTACATCCAAAATCCTCCAAAGAATTATCAAAAGCAAAGGCATGCTAGAAACACACACTCCAACAACCTAAAATTAGGCAACTTTGACCATGAGTACAATCTATTAGAGTAGGTGATAGATAAGCTAATTTGCAGCAGTGCTCAGTGGGATTTGTGATATTATTTTGTAAAATACTCTTTATTCAAGTAACAGTTTTTTAACATTCCTTGTATGTCTACTCATCTTTTCGGATAAATGAAGATTTTGTGATTATTATAGTTCATATAAAATGGGTTGCCTGCTTGCTATCAATCATAGTAACTGCACTCTCGAAATTTCTTCTTACTCGATGATGATTTAATAAAAAGGATCTTGATTTACTCGCTAGAGGTCAATATTCATATTGTGTCATTATTGTGTTTCAATTGCATAGATGCAAAGACATACAAACTGTAGGTCGTCATGGGCCTTAATAATATACCACAACAAGATGGAAAGTTCAAACCCAATGAATTATTCTGCTATCTTCTATTTGGAAATGAGATTTGATGTTTTTTTTAATAATTTGGTGATCTTCTATTTATGTTAGGATTTGATAAAAAAAAAATTATCTTGATCTTTTAGCAGTTGATAGAGATAAAAATTATATGTGAGGTAAATGGTTAACCAGATATTTTCCTAAAAGCCAAGTCATCTACGAGATCGTGAAGTTCTCTTTAACTAGCATCAAATCATCCACAAAATCGTAAGGTTCTCTCCCAAAATGAGCCTAAATTTTCATCCCCTAACGTGATCCATAACTCGGGACCATAACATAGTAGCTTATAGAATGAGTCCTTTGAATAACCCACAGTCCCACACCTTATTCTCTAAATGGTTACCACCAGTTGAATAGATAGTCACCATTAATGCTCACGATCCAAGATAACAGGCTTGCTGATTTTGGTTGGCGACCAAGTTTTGGCAGATTGTGAGTATCGACAAATTTATACCGTTTCAATCTAATACGGCACGACAGATCCACGATAGACGTCATGACGTATATTCTTTTCGTGTATGGTTCTACATAGGTTTCGAAAATTTTATTATGCATTTTGTTTTTTCTGGTGTCATGATATGCCAGCACACTTTAGATTATATAACAAAAAATAACACTCAATAAAACGTTGTAAACGGCTTTATGATCTAGAATGAGCCACCAGGACAAAAAACAATCTTTCCTAGGACAGCTTTCTGAAGGCAATCGGCATTTAAATCCACGATCACCATATTCACCTCACTTCCAAAGGGACGCCTCGAAGGAAAACAACCATTCAGCGGGTCCTATTCATGCCTAAATGAATTCACAAAATCTCAAGCAGGGTCAACCAATTTGCTAAAGCTGGCCCAAATACGTCAAATGCTGCGAATATTTTGAAAAAATAATAATTGAAAGTTCAAGTATTTCTGAACAAAACAGCAGTTTCCACTTCCTTTTCCTTTCTCACTCAATTATTCATTAATTTCTAACAACAAATTCAATCAATACCAAATAAAAAAAAAACTACCAGGCAATCAAAACCAGTAAGCTTCCACTAGAAATTCAGTAAACAAAATGCCACCAAAAAATTCCGAAAATGTAAAATATATAAAACTTCAAGAAACTCGACAAGTGCTTACAACCGAGTGACGCGGTTATCTTGGTTGCAAGTGATGTGAAAGTAGGTACAAGGGTTCACGAGGTTCGGATCCCAGCTCTGGAGCACATTATCAGGATCGGACAAGCTCCGCCGTAGTGCGTGCAGCGCGTCGCCCTCGGAATTCCCACGTGCTTTTTGTACGATTACTGATGACGAAAACACCATAGTTATGGCTAAAAACAACAAAAAATCTCTCCCTTCAGCCATGATTTGAGCTTTGATCGCTCGGAAGGGAATGATTTGGTCGGTGAATATTAGCTGCAGAGTGATTGCGAATGATCGAAATGTGAAAGCAAGTCATTAGTGGAGATGGGGTATATATAGACACACATTATTACATTTAATTAAATAAAATAATAATAGAAAATTATAATAAGGCGTGAAACCCGGCCCATAAGATTTCTTATAAAATTCTATTTTTTTAGATTTTACAATTTTTTTAAGATTGATTAAAATATAATAATAATAAATGATATAGAATAAGTTAATAACAATAGTAACAATTTTAAAATTAACAACAATAATTGTAAATAAATATATTTAAGAAATAATTAAATCAATTATAAAATATATCGATATCAAATAAAATATTTTATAATTAAAAAATTATATGTTTATAAAATTGGTTTGGTTCGTATTTTTTTTAAAAAAAAAAATCTAAATTTTTTTAACAAAACCTATATTTCGGTTTAATAAATTTTAAAATTGATCCAAACCATGAGCCAAACCTATATTTTTCCTTTCACTAATATGATTATATGAAGTAAATATTTTACCAACTCAATAAAATATTGTAAAATAAAATTCAAAAATAATATTTAAAAAATTCAACTAAATACTCACATCTTACATATAAAAATAATATATACACGCATATCTTGTACAAAGGCGGGAATAAAATCAAAATAATTCAGAAACGCGAAGCAAAAATCGCATGATAAGGAATGTTTTCATTTACGTATTTGTTCCAATGCAAAATATGTTTGTAAAGTAGCTATTATATATTAAACAAATACACCATTATTTTGCCAACATCGTTATTATATGAATTCAAAGTAGACTAGCCTTTTGACTCATAAAATTCTTTTTAGATTTGAATGTTTGGTGGCATTAAAGTTGATCGAAATTAATAGGTTTTATCCATACATGTTAATATTAAAATTGTATTTTATGAAATGTTTTATCATTATATTCCACAAATAATTTCAAGGATTAAATTCAATGCTCCATTCGTGTATTTCAGTTTCCTTTTTGAGTGATTTTACTCGTCATTATCATCCATGAAAGTGTTAGTAATGATAACTATCAGACATATTCTATCAACTGGATAAAAAAAAAACGAATCATTTAATAATTTAACTTATACGTACCAAAACATGTCTAGTAAATGGGTCAAAATCCAAAGTCGAATAACACATTACACGAGATAAAGAAGATTCCACAACCATTACAGCATACCATTTTTTTAAATGACCATAAAGAAACTAGATTACCATTACACTGATCCACCCCTTTCATCTCTCTTTCTTTCTTTTTTATTTTCCCCTTCTACAAATCTTATATCGATAAAGCCTTTCCAGATATAGAAGAGACGACAACATCACTTGGCCATCATAACTTTCACGAATTCATCATAATTAATTTGGCCATCACCATCGACATCTGCCTCCCGGATCATCTCATCCACCTCCTCATCAGTTAGCTTCTCACCGAGGTTTGTCATGACATGACGGAGCTCAGCAGCAGAGATGAAACCATTCTGATCCTTGTCGAAAACTCGAAACGCTTCTTTTAGCTCCTCCTCAGAATCCGTGTCCTTCATCTTCCTAGCCATAAGATTCAAGAACTCCGGAAAGTCAATGGTTCCATTACCGTCAGCATCCACCTCGTTAATCATATCTTGAAGCTCAGCCTCTGTAGGATTCTGCCCCAAGGATCTCATCACGGTACCAAGCTCCTTTGTCGTGATGCAACCTAGAGAAAAAAAGAGACACTTGCAATGCTGAAGGCAACAACAACATTCTTACCTACCATATAGGATGGAACTAATTGCGCATAAATTCACATGACGCAAATCTAGTTAGGAGAAAAAATCCAGTTCTAGATATTGTAAATTCCAGGATGTGGTCAACCATGAGTTAACAACTCCCAAGTGTAAATGAAGGATAGATGCAAACTCCAACAACAATGAAGTTAGGATATCTTTGCAAATACTAGTAAAAGTGGCCACAAACCCATGTCATCTCGTGTCAGATATTTGATGAACATGTATCAAATGATTTTACAGTCTCATGTAAACATATCCATCAGCAAATGAAATACGGTGCTTTTACATTTTTGCAGAAATTACAATTTAAACTTGCACAACCATTTAAACAACTACATCTCTTCATTTCTTCTACACATATCAGATCCCAACCAAAACCTATCCTTCTGAATCATAGGCCAAGATATCCGTTCTCATATAAAGTCTAAAGCTACTTCCAAATAGAGGAGATGGGGAACTCGCCCCATCGGACTAAAATGCGATTTTCTTTTAAATAATAAATGCAAGCTTTGAACAATCTCAGTCTCAAGTTTTTTGTTGTTCTTCATAGAACTGTATGCCGTAGCTAAGCGCAATAGTTTTCAAAGTCACGATTCCATTTATCCCAAGCTCAACCTATTTTCGCATTTCATCCGTTTCAGCCTAGCTCAGTCCACATGGGATTACGCTCAAAGGGAGTGTTACCCTTCGAAAAATAAGGTGGACCCCACCTGCACAAGCCCATCTAAGGGCTTTGCCTACACCTGGAGTGTTACTCCATGTGCGACAGAAGGCCACATATAAAGGCATCGGTAATACAACATAATTCATGAGCAACTGTCAATGTCTAAAATATTTTTTTTTAAAGAAAGAAAGAGGAAGAAATAAGAATCGAGTCTAAGTTTCAATTCCTTGGGATTCGATAAAGTCGTAATATAATTTATTACACATTAATCTCAAATTAAGAAAGTCTTTTCATTTGAGTAATTGGAACACTAACTGATTCAACCTATTGCATATAATATAATATACTAGAAAATCTTCAACTTTACATAAAAAAAAAAAAGAAAATCTTCAACTTTACATCTAAAAGCATCAATACTCAATACGTCACAAACAAATTTATCACCACTTTCCGGAAAACTAAAGCAATTGACACAAATCCGCGGCAATATTAAAAGATCGCACATCAACATTTTACAGAAAATAAACAAAAACTGATGAGATCTGAAACAGAAACAGAACAAAAAAAGTCGCTCATAAAACGATCAGCTCGCATTAAAAAAGAGAAACAAGTGCTCATATACATGAAATCACGCAATAAAAAAGGATGGAATAGGAAGATCGAACCATCGCCATCCTTGTCGAAAAGGCTGAAAGCCTCCTTGAACTCGGATATCTGGTCATCGGTCAATTGATCAGCCATATTTTCTGCTCGCAATCTCTTGATTTAACTCACCAGATTCGTAGGGTTAGAATCGAATAAATGAGAGATGATTCTGGAGAAGGAAACAACGGGCCCGGTGTGATGTTATTCTGCGAAAAAAGGTCAGCGTTGTTTGTAAGCTAAACTTTAATGAAAGTAAATTGCAAAGTACCCCAATTCTATGTCTAAAATCACATTTTGCTCCCTTAACCCCAATTCCTTTTCTGCAATCAAGTAACAAGTTTGGGCAAGAAAAGAAAGATATATATATATATATATATATATATATATATATATATATATATATATATATATATATATATATATATATATATATATATTTATTATTTTCTTTGTTTTGTTGTTATTAATATTCAAGATTCGTGAAATGAATTTTAAAACTACGACGATGTCGAGATAAAATAATCAAATATATCAATTTTTTTAAAAGAAAAAATGATGAAATATATCATATATATGGTCCATATATATGATATTCCAAAACAAATTGTTTAAGATCTGGTACAAAAATAAATTTTTGGGTATAAAATTGGAATAACTATATTTATATTAATATTTTTACGCTTGTTTGTATGGTCAAATATCATATATTAGTACTCAATATAAAAGAGTTTATACTGAAATATCATATATTAGTAATATATTTTAATGTTTTGTGCTGGCTTTCATAAAAAAAAATATGTGTCATTAAACAAACATTTGTTATACAAGTTTGAATGCTCAAAAATCATATACTTAATGTCAGATCTGAAACATTTAATACTCAAATATCATATATCAATACCATATTTTAATTTTTTTTTTACAAATTTTCATCCGAAAAAAATGTGTCATTAATAGGAAAAAATTGTTATACGTGTTTGGATATTTAGAATCATATACTAATATCAGATTTGAAATATTTAATATTTAAAATATCATATATTAATAGCAGTTTTTCATGGGTTGTAAAGAATTATCATCTCAAAAAAGACATGTCATTAATATCAAATGTTGTTATAAATGTTTAAGTACTCAAAAATCATATATTAATGTCATATCTAAAAGATTTAGTTCTGAAGTATCACATATTTGTTCTAAAATTTCAATGCATTGTATCGAATTTCATCATAAAAACTCATATGGACTCAAGAGAGTGCAGAAACATTTTTGTGTTAGTAAAGGATCACAGAAAAAAAAATCAGTATGTGATTAAGATATAGGTTGAACTAAATTTATGTAATTGAATCGCGATTTGGTCCACATTGCTATAGATCAGGTGGGATTTGTTATTAGAATATGATTGAGGGAAATACTGTAATTTGGCTTAAAATAAAGGTACGACAGAAAATAACACGTCGCACGTAAATGACTTACATTGTCTTTGTCATTGGCGTGTCGAAATTACCAAACGATAAGCTTCGCACAATTAATTAAATCATTAAACATTTAAACTGAAATTATTGAAGGAGACAAATTAAAACATTACATAATTGCAAATAAAATATAATATGGTTGACTTGACAATAAAATAAGTACTCAATATACTAGATATGAATTACAAATATATATTATTAAGATAAATAATATAATTTTCCATATTATTTAAGTATTACTTTTTCTATTAACAATATTTTTTTTATTGTGAATATCGGTAGGGTTGATCGATTTCACAGATAAAGATATGTGAGACCGTCTCATAAAAGATCTACTCTATTTAAAATAGTAATAATATAATTACGCTCATCCAATCGAGTCTTCTTATTTCAAAATTCAACTCAACGAAGGGAGGGGACACTTATCATATTTCCATTCTAGCCGCATGAGCATGCGGAGGAGGAAGGTGTCATGATAGCTATTGAGCTCATTCGAACGCCATCTGAGTAACCAAGGCCAATTTACATAATTATATATCTCCTGTTTTATTTCCGGGAGAATAATTTTTTTTTTTTTTGGTTTTATTGAGTTTTCAAATTTTGATTTTGATATACTAATTTTGATATTTTTTTTGGGTTTTCATTATATTTCATCATATTGTTGATGTAACAACATAAAATATTGATGTGCCGTACAATGATCTACTAGATTTCCTCCAGCTCTTCTCAACCTTCTATTCTTCTCTCAATTTCCTATAAATTGTAGTTATTTTCTCAATAATAAAACATTTGTTGCGTTTGAACATATTTGAAGAAATGAAATATAAAATCCCAAGTTATCCTAGATTAGTTTTGATCATCTTCATCAATGACAATGTTGGGTAAGCCACTTTTTTAATACATGATCTCACATTTAGAATATCATAACTAAACCAATTTTACTTGAAAGATAAAAATAGATTTCATATAATATTCATATATTAATGCTAGCTTTTAAGAATTTAGGCTTGTTAATTGAATTAAGGATAAGTGCAAATCAATATATTTTTACGCACAATATATATTATTTAAGTTATATATATAACGACTAAATTTACTTTTTGGCGTGGCAATTTAAAAAAAATGGAAAAAGCCGGTACTTTGTTGGGAGTGTGGAAGAAGCCTACGATTAAATGAATAAAAGAAGTAAATAAATAATATTACCGATTTAAAAAAGTAAATAATGAATATTTAATAAATAAATAACAAACGGCTATTTTGAGTTCTTTTTTAGCAGCAGTGCAGTCTGTCTCTAGGCCTCTGAAGCTAATCGTCTCCCAAGAAAATTCCTCACAGCACGAGGGATTATAACACTCTGACAATGATGCTAAAGAGGCAGGAGAGTTCACTCTCCTCGTCCCGCCGCCTCGCCGCCACCCCACCATTGCAGGAAAGTCGCCGTGCGAAACCCATCGGCTGCATGTCGGGCATTTTTCAGCTGTTCTCCAAGTACCAGAATTCCAGCAAACGACTCACTTTTGGTTAGAAAATTCAGACGTTCTCCAACTAACAATTTTTTTCTGAATTCTTTTAATTTTTCTGTTTATTGAAATTTGGAAAATCTTTCAAATAAATGGTTAACCACATTTGCAGGAAGGAAACGAGAGAAATGTAGGCCAACTTCTCCTGCAAAAGACAGAGACAAGTCCAAAAAGGATCCTCTTTCCTCGGCCAAAGAAGACAAAACCGGAAGCCAAAATCTTGGATTATCGGTCGAAATTAACTTTCCGAGAAGTCCATCAATTCCGCCTGAGATCCGGCTGCCGAACGTCGCAGTGAAATCGCCGGAAAATCCTAGAACTCCGTCCTCCGTGGTGGAAAGGTTGATGGGATTGGGGGATATCGTGAAAAGGCCGGCACTGGAGGAAACCGATACCATTTCGGAGAAGAGACGGCAGCTGATACGAGCTTTGGAAAAATGTAATGAGGATTTAGACGGGTTGAGGAGGATCATCCGGGCGGTGCAAGCAAATCATGTGCCGGTGGCGGCGAAGAGGGATCTTCCTGGCAGCGGAGACGAAGACTCGTGTGAGAATCCGTGCATGGAAAATTGCGCCGCCGTGGGAGCTGAAGCCCGGATATCTGTTAGTGGCTTCGCCGAAGGACAGAATACTGGTACGTCTCTTTTTTCTAGGTTCTATATATATATATATATATATATATATATATATATATATATATATATATATATATATATATATATATATATATATATATATATATATTATTGGGTGTCTTTTTTCCGGTTTCCATTTTCGTTTATTCGCAAATTTATGCTAAACATAAAACAACCTGCAGATGTGATATCATCTGTATAATCACAAAATAAAATTGTAACAATCCAAGCTAAATTTTTTAAAAATTATTATTAAATGTTTTAAATTTTAGAAGTAATCAAAACTGTTTTTAATTTAAATGGTTATCCTAATTAATGATTAAAAATCGTATAAATATATCTATACAATTTTTAATTTTAATACTGTCTCTAAATTTTTTTATCTAAAAATTATTGAATGACAAAAATTGCACTTTCCGTTTATCAGGTCGTTAGTTTGATTATTTTTTGAAGCATAACATTATTTACAAATTGAAAAACATTCGTTTTCTGAGATAGAGTGAGACAGTGAGTAATGACCAAAACGTGAAATTAGAAATTAAAATATTTGAAAAAATTAAGCGAACTGATTTGGGAAAAATTAACGAGTCCAGCAAATGCATATATTATTTTTCTTTTTGTGTTTTTTTATAATGTTTTAAAAAAAATTAAAATGATTAGTTGATAATGTAATATGATTTATTTTAAATATATATGTGCATGAGAGAGTATGAATTATATAACTACGATTTTATCTTATAATTAATTTTTTGGATGTCATTTGCTAATAAAAACTCCCTGTAACTGTTTTAATATGAATGATCAGACAATAATTGATTACACATCTTTATTCCATCCAAAGTTAAAACGAAGAACCAAAGTTGAGAGGTCAAGAAAGAAAATAACCTTACCACTAGTGGGATAATCAAACAAAAAATGTAGTAATTATATAACATAAATTATTGTGATTATTTTTATTGAAAAATAAAAATAGGGATAAATATGATTATATATACAAACCAACTATTTTATATTATATATATATATATATATATATATATATATATATATATATATATATATATATATATATATATATATATATATATATATGTATATAACCATGGATGTTCATGAGTCAAAGAAGGTAAAAAGGGAAGCCTGCTGCAGTGAATACCAAAAGGCGGTTAACTCGACCCTACCTTTGCGGGCACTGTCCGCAAGGTCGATCCAACGGCTCGTATTTTTTCGAGTCAATTTTTTTTTTCATTGAGGTTTACATGAGTGATCCAGATCGTTCATTGTCCCGGGCAGACAATAGGTTAAAACAAACCCCAAAAGGCAATGAAGCATCATTGTTTATTATTGCTTTTGATGACATATCTCAAGCTTTTCTGCTTTTTGGTCCATCCCGATCACTAGAGCACGATTCCTTTTTCCACTTTCATCATTTTAATCAAATTTATTCGACCATCTCTTCTTGATTACAAACATAAATATGGTTCAATCTCAAATTTAATTAGTTTCAACTCTCTTGTCTCACGGTGTTTCATGTCAACTCTCTGAACTTAGAAACTCGAAAATTATGCTTTCGAGTTTCTAAGTTAAATATGTGCTTTAGTTTGAATGTTTTGCACTCACATTTGTAATTTTAATTAGTATTACAAAACTTTCTTTTTCAGTATTAAAAAATTGTTGTTCTAATTCCGTACCCAAAAATTATAAATGCATACTCAATTTTAAATATTTGGTACCTGAAATATATATATATATATTTGTACCGCGATTAAAACGATGTATCAGGCCAAAAAATATTTGTAACATTTTGTAATTGAAACTTATATACAATTCTAATTTGATTCAATTGGTAGTTTAATTTTGTATATTTGCGCTGTAATTTCAATGATATGTACATATATTTCTTGTTTTAATTTTTATGTCTTTACATATAATAAATAATATACCCAATCAAAGTTTATTGATACCAAAAATTCATAAATTATGCCAGAATTTCAATTATACATGCCTGTATTATTATTATTTTTTAATTAAAAAAAGGCCAGAGAGCTATGTTTCTTGAAATAGACACACACACACACACACACACACACACTAATCAAATTTATTGTTTAATTTTAGGGCCGTGTTAGCTTTTAGTGATATGATTATACATTGATTAATTGGATTGTGATTAGTGAAATGATATGATAGGACGGTGAACAGTGACTGATAAATAATAACATATTTGGTTTGATTCATTAGAATTTAGATTGAAATTATGATTAGACGATGATTAAGAGTGAATAAAGTGATGCTAATACGAGACAATTATATATATTTTTAGCCTGCTCCCAATTTATTTCTTTTTTCTCAAAGGAAAGTATGTACGAAATGCATGTATAACAAATGCTAAACTAAAGACAATAATCTTCTTCTGTAGTCTGTCTGACTGCCAAAACACCAGCAAGTTTTCTAACTCACAGCAAGCCATCCAAGAAACCAGGAGAAGACGATGCCGAACTAATGACAGCAATTTTGATGAGATCACGTCGCTCGCCACCTATCGCCACCACTTCACGACGTAGCACCTCATCGCCAAAGGCTCGGACCATAGAAGAAGTGTGTAAAGACATAGCTTGGGGTGAGAAGAGAGAAATGGGGAGAATATTGGTGGTGTTGCAAGATTACATATGCAGAGACTTGGTAGAGGAGGTTGTCAAAGAACTGAAATCTTGTCGGATTCATTATTCGTTACCTCTAGAGGGATGTAAGAGGAGGCTTAGTTTATAGCTAGTCGAGTGGTTTGGTTTAGTTGTTTCTCGAAATCATGTGTGTATTTAATAAATTCGACTGATATATATATCTGAGGTCTAGGACATTTCTAGCTCTTTTTGTCTTTCGAGTATATGGAGAAACATTCGAAGATTGGCCGATTTATATGTCTAAATGCAGTAGTTAAACATGAATATCCTCGAGCACTACAAAAAAAGAGGGGTCAGCGACGGGTAAAACCATATATAAGTATAACCATTGCTAATTATATATGAAAGAGTTGTTTGACACAAGAGTACTCAACAGATGGAGATTGTATGGATCAAAAATAGGTGGTGTGTGTAGTGTCATAACACATTAACACAGCATGTGCAGAATAATATAATTTATCATACAATTAAACTTTGATTAATAAAATAAGACAACAATATTAATCATGCACGTACAAGTGTACACATTAATTTGTGTGTTGCCTCGGGGCAGAAGATCAACTAAAAAAACTTGTCAGTTTACAAAATGAATACCAGTTAACGAAGTGACGAAACAAAGGACATCCAAAACACTTATCCAATCAAATAACCAAAACTATGGATGCAACTTTTGTGAAACCGAAATTCTATTTGATGAAAAACACACTAATCAAACCTGGATTACGTCTCAAATTTAGGATCTTCGTGTCAGCTGAGCTTTAAGCCATAGGCACGACCAGAATTTCTTCGGTGTCTAAAGGAAGCTGAGCACGACTTTCTTCCCAGAAGCCGATGAAAAAATTGAGATTCAACGGTGGATGATCTCTATATCTTCTAAAATGGCATGCCCCCAACCCAACCGAGAAGAACATTTAGAATAAGGCTGCCTAGCGCTAGATTTCGCAAAGATTATACACGTACACTACAGCTTCATTTTTAAGTAATTCTCAAAACTCTCCTTCCTGTGGATTTCTAATTTACACTCTCAAATCTCGATTATCTTCTCATTTCTTAAATGTTCCCCTTAGATGCTAACATGGGAGCCAAGATTAAATAATACTTACGGGCTGACTCCATCTCGGGTTAGACACTAATATGTATGAGTATTTAGTTAAAATCAAACCAAACTTTTTAAAATCGAATTAATCGAAATTTTTTTTGACAAACGAACTGACCAAACTTTACTACGAAAAATGAACAAACCAAAACGAATTTTTATATTTAAAAAAAAATCAAGAAATTTAATTAAAAAAATGCGATATAAAGTTGAATTAAATAAATTTAAATTTTATTTATTATAATATACATTTTCAAGTCTAGTTCTATTGTCCAATAAAATTTTATTAGAAATATAATATTTATATCCTAATAACTTTATTACAAAATTTAATAATATTTATTTTTAATAAAAAATCGGTTTGTTTGGTTAACCGACTTTTTATATTAAAATATAAAATCGAACTGAACCAAACTAACCGATGTTTTAAAAAACTAAAATCGAACTTCCAAATAAACAGGACCGATTTTTAAAATTAATTCACTTCGACCGGTTATTTTTGCTGAAAGCGGTATTTTTCTCACCCTTGGACGGACTGAATTGTATTTGCCCTTATATCTTGAATCCAAATGGATTTTTAAATTTTTTTGACTCTCAGAAATCATTCGTGTCAAAGGCCAAAACCAATTCACATAATTTTTTAAAGCCAACAATTAAAAAAAATTAATGCATAGATTTGGACATTGACAAACATCAGATAATAAGGTGAATATTAATAGGAAGCAAAAAGCTTGGTACATCATTCAAACAATTATATTTGAAATTCAAATCATTGTTAAAATATAGAATAATACATTATACATATACTATGATATACATCGAAATTTTGAAAGGTTTTTTGCTTTATTTTTCTCAATATCAATTCTTATAAATATACACTAATTCATACTAAAAACTTAAAATTCTATAAAACTTTTAGTATTAATATAAATTAAATAAAGATCTAATAAAATATGTAACTTCATATTAGCTCGATTTAATATATTTGTATATTAATGTAAAAATGGTATAAAAAATATATTTGAAACTCAAAGCTAATTTCAAATTTTGACTTATATTAAATCCTTCAATCTTTCGATCGAAATGTGAGAAAAGTCATATTTGATTATATATATTTGTAGAAGATCGTTTTTAAAAATTTCTCGTGGTTAGAGAATTTTTCCGTATATCCCGAGTATTTAACTCGTTTCATAGTTATTAAATTTTTTTAATCATACACACTACAACTGCATGCTAATAAGATAGATATGTAGGTGTATGGATATTTTCATCTCAGCATATTGCCCCATCAATAGGACTCATCTACTTATTTAAAATTCATTGACTCTTAAATCGTAGAAATGGAATTATATATATCGATATATGCATGGGTAACGTGCATGCATGCTTCGCCACGAGTTAATTGATCTACATGCTTGCAAACTTAGTAATTCAACCGCCTATCATGCACCTCGTGCTACATTGTTAATTGCATTGGCTGTAGGTGATGAAATTTGGTCGCAAAAAAGTCTAAAATCTCAAGTTTCTTATGCCTTAATTGCGTTAGTCGTGTTGTAATACCCTTTTTAAATAAATGAAAACAGCGCATATAAGCTAGCTAGCTACGTACACCTTGTCAAGTCAGATGTCTGCTGCGCGCAAATTAATAATACACTTCACATATTTTAAATCACCCAAAATATTTATTTATATTTTGGTATTAGTATATAAAAGATATTCATATTATAAAGATAACAATTTTTTTAGGTCATAATAACATTCTTTTAACTTTTGTGTTTGAAAAGTAATAATGTATCGGATCATCAAACTTTGGTATTCCAAAGAGGTTAGAAAAACTTCGGGAAAAAAAAACAGCTTTCTGGCACTTGTTATTTTCTTCTCGAGGAAGAATCTTTGAAGATCTTTCGAGCTGGGAGATTGAGGGTTTATTTCATCCTACATTCCTATCCATATGGGCATTGTCTCATGATAGGATGGATGGCCAAGATTGTCCATGCATATATAAGACCCACTTTTTTTTTGAAATTGTATGTGTGGCAAGATCTTACCCGTTGAAATGAAATGAGCGTAGTGTCCACATAGTTAGGATCTCATAAACCGAGTTTGAGAATTGCACAACAGATTACGACAAGCTCTTTTGTATTAAGCCATAGATAATTAAAGAGGTAAATTTTACACTTTAAAAGCTACCTAGATCAACTTCATTCACCTTAAAATAATATAAACTGATCAATTGATACATGAGTAAACTTTTGTCTGCAAGAGTTGTGTGGTTGTTCAAATTGTTAACAATTATTGCAATATTAACGTTGTGTTGTTTTTCTTTGTGAGTTGCGTTACCTACAAAGTTTGCTCAAGAATTGGGAAATGAAAACTGAAATAAAAAATAAAAAATAAATTAAAAAAAAACTAAAAGTGTAACAGAACAATTATATCTAATTCTAACTAATTTTTCTTAATTATTTTTTGTTTACTCCTAACATACATGTATGCTATAATTTTTTGTCATGTAGTTTGCACGATTTTCATTTTTGGTCTTGTGATTAGAAGTTCTTTCTAAACCACTGGCTTTCATTTATTCACAATATCATTGAAAAGTTTAGGGAAAATATTTATTTCAGTAACTTAAATTTTGGTAAGCTGACTTTTAATTTTCTGATATTTTTCTCTAAGTAATGTAACACTAGAAAATGTTGATGTAACATCGAAAATACTTGCATGAATTGAAAAATGTTGACTTGTCATATGTTACGTTAACCATTAGATCAAAATCGTAGAAATTAAAACTTATTGTACCAAAATTAAACTTTGAAACCTGATCTAAAAACCTAAATTGAATAAATTGATGAACCAAAAAAAACATTTTCCCAAAAGTTTATCATCCTCTAAAGAATCTTCAACATAATAACTCACTAAAATCATTTTCTTCATCATCACTTCCCTCGTTTAGATTTTCTTCAATACCTATGTCTATTCCTGTCTCGTTCATTACCCCGTCGGCCGTCGCTCTCATACTCTACTGCCCCATTTTCCTCATTTACTATCTCCTCGCACTCATTTTATACTGCTCCTTTATCACAGTCTCAGTAACTACACCATCCCTCTCATCTTCTACTGTCATCTCAAACCCTGCTTCATCCTTATCTTTCTCCCGACCCTAATAATCCATAGGTATATATATGGACAAAATAAAGTGCACATCCTCAAGTATATGTGAACTTTTCTAGTAACTTTGATCTTCTCCTCACAAATTTTAACAAAATCAGTTTCATCCTTAATCTATCTAAAACCACATGTTCAAAATTCGTGAAAAACCTCGTAGAGTTTTAGCACCATGATGTTCAACTACCAACTTAAAATAATCTAAAACGAGCATATCAAACTCATAAAAATCAAACTTATACAATGAACTGATAATAATCTAAAACGAGTATATCCGAACCATGAAATAATGAAATACGATTTTTATTCCTTAATTTATATTAAATCAGAATGAAATTCGCCCTTGAAAATTTAATGCCAAAGTCCCATGAAATAAATTCATCTAACGAAATATTGCATCAAATTTTCTTAAAAAGAAAAAACCCATGGCCATTAGAGTTAAAAAGTATTATGTTTTTGTATAATGACTGTTGAGAGAAATTAAAGATGCTTAAAGTACGATATTTTTTCACTAAAAATAGCTTAATTCGACTGAAAATTTAATTCAAATATATTGATTATTATAATTAAAGCAGTTTTTACAAAAGATGCAATATGAATTCATTACACTGAAAGTAATACAAATCAAACATACATATAATATTTTTTAAGTCTTTTTCAGTTTATTAAGCAAAATTTTTAACAAGTAAATTTAAATATTAAATGTTAACACTATTCACTGACTCAAATTTCTGGTATCGGTATTCCTTTTCCATCAATGAATTAGTGAATGAGACGGGAAAAGGAAGAAAAATGACAACACAGAGGAATATTTCAACACTCGACAACTTCTCCTTTATTCATGACTGTTATCAAAGAGTAACATCTAAAATATGTATATAGATGCTACATGCATACATCATACATGATATTTATTATTGAAGACAAAGAAACACAGGAGACGAATATGTAACTAGCGCACATCTTGCTGCCAACAAGCTGGCTACGCTATTACTTTAACCAGAACAAATAAACCTATGCGGAGATGGGCCAACAATCCTAGGATTCCCCCTACGATTCCCGTAATCAAGTTAATTAAACTCAATGGAGCTTTGAGGATTCCGGTGGGTGGCAAGAGTGTGCAGTTCGCAACCGGAAGCTGAACAGTCGCAAAACAAGGTAATAGAGTGGGGAATAGAATTCCGTCAACAAGACCGAGAACTCCATCAATAAATCCATCAGTATCCGTTAGCAAGCTGCCAAGAGTAGTGGTGCCGTTGTTGCAAGTGATGGTGACATTCACCCCCGCAAGGCCACTACAAGTAGGGCAAGAGTTGCCATCGACAGAGCAGAATAAGCGGCCGACCACCTTAAGACCCTTTATGGAGATGAGACCACCCGGGAGCAGCTGGGCGTGAGATGGAAGCACCAAGGTTGCGGAAAGGAGGAAAAGGACGAAGATGGCGGTCGAGGAAGGGGATGCCATTGGATATAGGACAAATAGAACTTGAAAGATAGATGGTGTTGGTGTGTCCATTCGCTTGAAGAGAACATCTATTTATAGTGTTCTTTACTTTTTTATAATCTTAATTAATCTTTAATTTAATTTCAATTTTTGCAAGTCAACTTTGTAGCTAATTAAGTAGGGCTAACTAACCCTAACAAGGGAAAAATATATATGTTAAATTAATGCGTCACTTATTAAATTTCAAATATTATCCATTTAAACTGGTGTAAAATATAACTAAGTTTTCTGATTTACAGTTTCTCTTAAGGTGTAAAATATACCTCGCCAATTAATTTATGACATAATATATATTTTAAACTTTTTTTACAATTCAAGTACTCATGTGACCATAAAACTGTAATTTTCTAAATATCGAACATTTTTCATACAACAATTCATGAATGTTCTATGGTGACTACTTGGATTTCATTTTCTTTTTGGGGTTGCGCATAGGGAAATAATTTTTTTAATATACTAACTTATATAATTTAGATTTTGGCCCACTAAATTTTCAAATTTTGATTTTGATAAATAGTTTAATTTTTGGTTATTTTGATCTAAGGCAAAACTTTGTGTGAGACGGTCTCACGGGTCATATCTGTGAGACGGATCTCTTATTTGGGTCACCCATGAAAAAGTATTACTTTTTATGCAAAGAGTATTACTTTTTATTGTGAATATGGGTAGGTTGACCCGTCTCACAGATTATGATCGTGAGACGGTCTCACATGAGACTCACTCTTGATCTAATTATTAACTTAACATTGAACAATTCAGTGATTTCGTATGCAACGTCAGCATTTTTCATTGTACATCAGTATTTTCTAGTGTTAAGTCGGTATTTTTCGGTGTCATGTCAACATTTCGGCAAAATAAAGCTGAAATCCCCAAAAATTCAAAATTAATGCATCAAAACCAAACATGTTGGATCAAAAACCAAAATAAAAAAATTTAAGGGCAACTTAGGATTAGTCCCAAGACACTAATGATAGATTATGATTCAGTCCCTATATCAGAATACTTTGTTTGAACTCTTTGTCTTCACATATTTTACTATTTCAGCTCCTTGATTTTTTTTTTTGGTAAAAAAATATGTATATATGGTTGAAATTGTGGCATAAATTAATGAATTATGGTTAACAAAAAAAAGTGAATTGGTATATTATTTATGAATGGGCAATACACAAAAATTAAAACAAAAAATATAGGCATATATCGTTGAAATTACAGCACAAATGTGCAAATCTAAAGTACCAACTGAATCAAATTAGGTATGTAACTATAATTTCCGAGTAGATAAACTTTTTTGGATTGATATAGGAACAAACTAAGTTTTTTTACATAAGAACTGAATTTTAAGTTATATTTATTGTTAGGGACTGAATATCAATTAATTAACCCAAAGTGCACTAAATGAGCACATAAAATTATTTCCTTAATAGGTAAATAGTGTCGGCAAAAGTATAATCACGTGATTTGGCCATATTGAGCAAAATAAAGTTGGGCTAAATTTCTTAAACTAAGTGGGGAGAAGCAAATTCCACCTTAATTTCTTACGCAACTGGATGAGACATAATTTATGACATTTGTGGAGTCATCATGCATGCATATATTAATTGTCTCAAATTTGGTATATGTTTATTTATATCAGTTTGGGTGATATATAGAATTATATATGCATGGATAAGTTATTATTGTTGTTGCAGTTATTATAATTGGATAGTACAGGAAATAGAGATTGAATTAATAATAATAATAATAATAATAATAATAATAATAATAATAATAATAATAATAATAATAATAATAATAATAATAATAATAATAATAATAATAATAATAATAATAATATGTTTAATTTTATTGATTAAAATAATAATTTATTCATAAATTAAATATTTGTCCTTCAAAAATTTAAAATATGATTATATTTCATGATTTCTTATAGTAGAATCGGGATTTTGGTTGAAAATAAATTATTTTGTTGTAGGTTTTTTTTTTTGGAGCAAAAAAGTTTTCACAATTTCCTCAATATAATTTTATTATTTCTTCCTTGTAATTAATATTTAAAATTATGAATATCCACTTTAAAGACAGTCATATCCTTGAAAATTTGCTTATTCATGCTTTAATTTTTTTAAAAGTATGTAATGTAATGTGATAAAATATGTAGTATTAATTAGTTTGGTTTTGATGACGAGGACAAAAAAAAGAAGAAAATACGTAAATCTCCAACTGACACCATAATTCAGAATTTGCTACAATAGATGGGAACAAAAGGATTTATCACTTGAAGCTTGTCGGAGACGATGGATGGAATCTGGTCGGGGATACCCGGCCATTTTCGTGTTAACGAAGAGGGGACTTTAAAAACTTATTGGAATGTGGGTGCAGTATGGCTAAAAACTAATTTACATATTTAACCAATACATTTGAACAAAAGTGACTACAAATTTCTGGCTATCTCTAGCTACATACAATCATACTTGAACGTGATAAATGAGGTTAGTGAGAAATAACTTCCACAAAACCAGCGGGAACTTTCATGCGTACGTTCTCTCAATTCCCCAGTTTCTCATTCTTGCTAACTCAATAAGAGCGTTACCTTCTATTCTCTCAATTCCAATTTCTGAAATTCTATGCGATGTATGGAGGGTGTTAAATGTCCCACATCGGTTAGATAATTAACCTTTGAGTGACATATATTGGCTTGGACAATCCTCCCCCCTTGAGCTAGCTTTTGGGGTTGAGTTAGGTCCAAGTTCCAATCTTAACATGGTAGCAGAGCCCGGGTTTCACCGTTATGTGTTGGACTGCCTATAATTAGGCCACCCGTTCTGCCCATAATTGGGTCATTTGTAAACTCCACGCTCCAGATGTTCATTCCTGGGCGTGAGAGGGGTGTGTTAAATGTCCCACATCTGTTAGATAATTAACCTTTGAGTGGTATATATGGAATTGGACAATCTTCCCCCCTTGAGCTAGCTTTTGGGGTTGAGTTAGGTCCAAGTTCCAATCTTAACATTGTATCAGAGCCCGGGTTTCACCGTTATGTGTTAGACTTCCTATAATTAGGCCACTCGTTCTGCCCACAATTGGGTCATTTGTAAACTCCACGCTCCAGATGTTCATTCCTGGGCGTGCGAGGGGTGTGTTAAATGTCCTACATCGGTTAGATAATTAACCTTTGAGTGGCATATATTAGCTTGGACAATCCTCCCCCCTTGAGCTAGCTTTTGGGGTTGAGTTAGGTCCAAGTTCCAATCTTAACAGAGGGCCCTCGACTCAACACGGCGGAAGCCAAGGTTAAAAATTCTTTTCAATTATTGTATATTGATATTAATGATTAGTATATCAAGGTATATAAACAAAATGATGTATTAGGTTAAAACATTGTGTATATCCCATGTATTACGTTACACACGTGACAACAACTAGTCAGTAAATATGGATGGGTTTTATGGGTTAGTATGTGCGATCTTTAGTTGGGTTTTACGTATAGAACTCCTTTGAGTGGATTTCTGGATGAATTTTCCATTAACAAATTAGTAAATAAAATAGGAAACGAAAGAAAAATGACAATGTGGAGGAATATTTCAACACTCGGCAAGTTCTCCTTTATTCATGACTGTTATCAAAGAGTAACATCTAAAACATGTATATAGATGATACATGCATGCATACATCATACATGATATTATTATTGAAGACGAAGAAACACAGGAGACGGATATGTAACTAGCGCACATCTTGCTGCCAACAAGCTGGCTACAGTATTACTTTAACCAGGTAAAATGCACCTACGAGGGTTTGGGCCAACAATCCTAGGATTCCCGTAAGCAAGTTTCCAACGAAAAACAATGGAGCTTTGAGGATTCCGGTGGGTGGCAAGAGTGTGCAGCTGGCAACCGGAAGCTGAACATTCGCATAACAAGGAAATAGAGAGTTGTGGAATAGAATTCCGTCAGCAAGATTGAGAACTCCATTAAGAAATCCATTAGTATCCGTTAGCAAGCTGCCAAGAGTAGTGGTGCCGTTGTTGCAAGTGATGGTGACATTCACTCCCCCAAGGCCACTACAAGTAGGGCAAAAGTTGCCATCGACAGAGCAGAATAGGCGGCCGGCCACGTTAAGACCCTTTATGGAGATGAGGTTACCGAGCAGGGCGTGAGATGGAAGCACCAAGGTTGCGGAAAGGAGGAAAAGGACGAAGATGGCGGTCGAGGAAGTGGATGCCATTGGATATATGACAAAATAGAACTTGAAATATGGTGTTGGTGTGTCCTTTCGCTTGCAGGGAACATCTATTTATAGTGTTCTTTACATTAATTTTAATCTTAAATATGCTTTTTTTGTGTTTTCTGTTTTCTTTAATTTAATTTTCATATTCTTTTTCGCAAGTTGTCAACTTTGTAGCTAATTAAGCAGGGCTAACCAACCCTAACAAAAAATATATGTATTAAATTAATGCATCAGTTATTAAATTTCAAATATTATCCATTTAAACTTCAACTTGAACTCGATCCTTTTTATATCTTTTGTCCATGCATGTAAAATAGAGTTTAATTAACTTTATGTTATGTGAATGACGCCTCGAAACATATGACTAAAATCGCGAAAAACTGAAAGCTGCGGTACTCAAATTCAATTTAATTAACAACATAAAGGATTAAAATTCAAGACAAACATGTGGATGAAAGTTACCGTTTTCTATACATAGTTTCATTATATTGCTAATAAAAAAGTAACTTATAAAGCCGTGCCTCCCTATCGAAATCGAGAAACGACAAAAGTATATACAAGTATTTTTAAGCCCTTGAAAATAATCATTAAAAATCAAAATTTCACAAATTATATTCCCAAAATTTCATCCACTATTCATGTAAGGGAAAATATTTTTTCCATCAACTAACTTGTCTAACTATGGGTTTTGGTCCGTCAAGTTTTCAAAATTTGACTTTGATACATTGGCTTTTAATTTTTGATTATTTTGATCCAATTGTTGACTTGAAGTCAGATAAATCAACAATTTTCGTTGTCACTTCAACATATTCTGGTGTCACTTCAATTTTTCTAGTGCCACGTCAGAACTCCACAAATATAGGACAGAAAGCCTCAAATGTCACGTCTCAGCTCACTTGTGATATTGTCTGTCTTGGCCCGAGGTCTCACGACTTTAAAGCGTGTCACAACGTACGGCGTCCATACACACTTGCATATTTTTTCACACTTGTATATTGATGAGTCTTGGTGTACAGTCTCATTGCTTCCACAAATACCAGACTCAAGGTTGGTGTACCAAAACAAAATTTTGAAAATTTTTGTGGACCAAAACTATAATAATCAAAGTTAGTGGACCAAAACAATTATTTACCCATTATCTATTATGATACATAATACTTGAGCACCCTAGAATAACCACTTGTGGTCTTGGTATAATTTTGGATTTATTTAAAATTTCATTCTCACTCAAAAAAGAATACTTGCAAGTCCCATATTTAATCATGGAGCAGGTCTCGTGTGATACGACCTCACAAATCTTTATCTGTGAGACGACTCAACCCTACCGATATTCACAATAAAAAGTAATACTCTTAGCATAAAAAGTAATATTATTTCATAAATGACCTAAATAAGATATCCTTCTCACAAAATACGACACGTGAGACAGTCTCACACAAATTTTTGCCTTAATCATGATCCATTTTTTTTCATTCGTTTTGAGAAAAACTCGCCTCCATCCGTCTGCAAAGCACAAAAGCATATATAAAAAATTTATGCTGAAATACTTAAAAATATAAATATATTATTTATTTATATAATATTAGTATATTATCTTACACGCGCAACGCCTGAATTTCAGCGGCTAGTGTAAACCAAAGGTAAGCAAGCTCTCTTAACCAAATCAAATGAGGGCATAAGGCAACACATAGATTAAAAAAATATTAAAATAATAATAATAATAATAATAATACGACTAAGACGAAATTATACTTGAATTTAATTCATATATATTATGTTACACGCGTTGGCGACTAGTGGTAGCAAGCTCTCTTAACCAAATGAGGAGATAAGGCAACGCATAAATAAAATAAACCACAACAACAACAAATAACAATAATAATAATAATAGCAATAATACGACTGAGACTAAATTGTACTTGAATTATTATTCATGTTGTATATTATATGTTTATTTCAATATAGAATTCTTTATTAAGCGATTTATAAAATAAAAAACATCACATGAGATTAGGAACTCATCTTAATATTTCATACCAGTTTAGATATTTTGACAAAATTAGAGACACGCGAAGAGATAAAAATTAATGGTTATTTTAGGTGAATCTCCATTAAAATATAATATAACTAGTAAGAGCATAAGAATGTATAAATTATAATTAAGGGTATTTTATGCTATACGCAGTTGACTTTTAACTAATTGCATGACTTATTGTGTTTATAGCATATTAGCATTTTAAATATCGAAATCTGATGGATCATATTATTCTAACGTAAATGGTATTTTAAATTTTTTTAAACCACATAAAGATATTATACAATATATAATGATACTCACGTGAAATTTTAGGATCCGATTTCAGCAAGTGTCACTAGTCCAGAAGCAGTTTTCGAAATTGCTTTGAGCCTGAAATCACGAATAAGATCGTTAGAAGGGGGCCAGGAGGGTGTCCCGGCAAAACCCCTCCGACGCTCAAGTCAGAGACTGAGGATATAAGGTGAGAGCAGCTAAGGGTGCTGCTGAAACTAATAATATGAATCAATCAACTGAACACTCAAACCTGGTATTTATAGGAGAATACATGGGCCCTTGATGAGCCTGTCCTCTATTAGGGCTAGGGATGGCCCAGGGGTAGTGGGCCCATCCATGGGGTATCACCAGTCTTCCTCTCTCGGGTCGAACTGAATCGTAGGTTCGAAGTTCGATTAATTGTGTTGTCATCGGTTCATCGGGCGTGAGTCGTGTGTTTTTTTCCTGCCGCTCATTAATCTCCAAAATTTGGAAATAAATTAAATCACCTTCCCATGAAGGTCCAGATCTATGTTAGGCTCCCCTACTCGCCAACCGCAACCCTTTGCGCTCGTCGCCTCTCCTACGCCCTTGCGCTTGTCGCCCGTCCTCGCCCGTCACCGCTCTCGCCCATCACCACACTCGCCCCCTCGTCTTGCCCGCACGCCTGTGCGCCCCCCTCGTCTTGTCCGCACGCCTGTGCGCCATCGCCCATACATCCGGCTCGCCTCACCCACACCGTAGCCACCCTGTCCCTTCGCCCCCTCGTCTCGCCTCGCCTCGCCTTGCCTCGCCCAGCCGCGCAAGCTCGCCCTCACACCCTCGCCCAGCTTCCTCGCCATCTCGCCTGCACAGCCTACTCTCCTCTCGCCCAGCCATCTCGCCATCGCCCGCACAGCCCTCGCCCTGCTTGGCCTCCTCGCCTCGCCCAGCACACCACGCGGCCGTTCCGTGCTTCTCACCCTCGCCATTCACCCGAGCCCTCGCCACAACCCACTCTCGCCCCTCCTCGAGCGCTCGCCGCCTCGCCGAGCCAAGCCAAGCCAACACACAAGTCTAGTCCCGCTCGCCCCTCGCCTGCACATCCTCGCCCCCCGCCCCTTGCGAATGATCTAGACATACTTAAAAAAAAACTTGAACAATATTTTTTGATGGACAAAATATACTAAATTTGTTATTTTAAAATTTTATTAAAAGATAAAAAGGTTCATGGGTAAAATATTATCATTTTAAAAATGTTCTATCCGATTTTATCCTTAAAAAAGATTCATATCTAATAATGAGTGACGGAGAAATTGTACTACAAGAAATAACATTTTAATGATAGTTCCGCTTTTTTGGATTCCTTATAGTTGAAATATTGAAAAACTCAAATTTTATTTTATTACAAGAAATAGCCTACATGTACATGTAAATCTATTGCACATATTCTTTGATAATTTTGTAAAACATTTCAGAGTGGGTCTCATGTGAGACCGTCTCACGGATCTTAATCTTTGAGACGGATCAACCCTACCCATATTCATAATAAAAAGTAATACTTTTAGCATAAAAAGTAATACTTTTTCATGGATAACCCAAATAAGATATTCGTCTCACAAATACGACCCGTGAGACCGTCTCACACAAGTTTTTGTCAACATTTCAATTAGCCTAGTTATATCAATATTTTTCCCTTAAAAAAAGATATATCAATATCTTAATTGAAATATAAGCATTTTTTCAAAATATTAAATACAAAGTAATAAATATATATTTGTATTTATTTCGTCCATTTTGGATGCTCCACTTTGTAGCCATTAAAAAAATACAAGCATACATATATGACTGCGGCATAGGTACCTGCAGAAATATTCACATTGGGCCAAATTGGGCAAAGAAAATTGGTCAACTTTCTAATAATACAAGTAGGTACAAGTAAATTCTACCTTTCTTAAGTAATTGGAAAAGATATAATTTATGACATTTAATTTGAGGAGTCATTATGCATTATAATGTCTCCAATTTGGTATATGTTTATGGGAAATTAGTTCTTTTCTCCATTAATTTATTCAATTTTGGATATTGATCAATTAAATTTTCAAAATTTGTTTTTGGTGCACTAATTGTTAATTGTGGCTATTTTGGTCGAATTGTTGATGTTATGCCAGAAAATCCTGACATAACAACGAAAAATATTAACATGACATAAAAAAATTTTAGTTGTCAGATATTACATCAACAATTTGATCAAAATAGCCAAAAATAAAAGTTAAATGTAAATAAAATAAAATTGGACAAGTTAATGGATAAAAAAAATTGTTTCCTTATGTTTATTATCCTTGGATTATGAGAGTGTTTGGAGGAGCTTCTAAGAAATACTCTTTAGATTCTAGCTTGGTGAAAGTACTTTGAGGTATTAGTGAATGTCAGGTTCTACTTCAACTTCTATAAAATTTAACCAAAAGCTAGAAGCAGGGGTGAGCAAAAAATTTGGTTAATTCGGTTCGGTTACGATTTCAAAATTTTGAAATCGATTAACCGAATTAACCGATATATTAAATACTATTATTTAATATTTTTTTATTATTTATCAATTTATATATATTTAATTTTTAATTTTAAAATCGATATAATATGTATTAATTGTGTTCAAACAAAACTTATATATTTGTGATATGTATGATTTTATGTTTGTATGCATTTGTGTAGATTGTAGTATTCAAGAAAAATTATATATATAATTAAAGTTAAATCACAATTTTTTTAAAAAAAAAAACTATTCGGACCGACTGAATTAACCGATTTTAATTCGATTCGGTTTTCATCTGTATGAAAAAAAATTCGGTCGGTTCGGTTATGGAAAAATATTAAGTTATCATTTGACATTTGTATCCTTATAAAATTTATCATATTCAACAATTACTCTTAATTTTTATGACTATTTTTTTTTAAAATTTTTTAAAATGCTAAATTTTATTGTATATCAGTTTTTAAAAATTTCAAATGATGCTAGTAAATTTCAATATATATTATTACAAGCATTTATTTTTTTAGAAAAAAATATTTTTCATTTACTGATTTTTTTAGTACATTTATACAATTTTTTTTATGTGTTTTTATATTAATTTTACATAAACTTTCAAGCATTCATATTATAAAAAGATATTAATTTTGATATAAAATATTCAAAATGTAATAATAATAATAATATAAATACATTGTCAATGGTACGTGTACTAAAATTTAGATAAATTAAAAAATAAATGAAATACAGATTATAGATATTATGGTCATTTTATTAAAAATTAAGCTTAAAAACAATTTTTCTCCAAACACTTTCTACTTTTGCTTCTCACCCTCTTTAAAATAATATCTAGAAAAATCACTTAAAATAAACAAAAACTCTCTAAAAAATTCTATATAAGTTTTATATAAATCAGCTTTATATAATTTATTTAACTGATGCATGCGTATTTCATATATAGTCATTTAACAAAGAAATTTTTTTTTGAAGAGGTGTAACAAAAGTTCGCAACAGAAGAAATGATAGTCGTTACTTGTGGTGCCCCAGATCCCAGGCAAAATGGACTGCAAATTTTAGTAAATTTCGTATAAAATGTTCTATTCGAGTAACTGGTTTCATTTTCAAACATGATATATATTCCTTTCTGCGAAAATAAGATAAAGAAATAATATTTTGTGTCTTTTTTTTTTTTTTAGGAAAAGTAATACTTTGTTACCAACAGGCCAGTAAAAAAAAGAGAGTACTAGGACAAGGTCCCGTAGTGTTTTTTGATATACATTGTAAGGCTCATAGTCCTACCTCTTTTGGATCTTACAATCACAATCCTCATGATATTCCATGAAATCTTACTCATAGAACTCCCTACATTTGGCTATGAGCTGTGTCACGTGTCTCCTCAGGTTTCGAACCCAAGACCTCGTCCAGGCCATAAGTTCAATTGGTACCAGGTTTGTTTAATCCAAGTACTTATGGCTTGGACGAGATATTATATTCGAAACCTGGGGAGGCACGTACTCCATAGCCAGCTATGGAGAGTTTTGTGAGTAGGGTTCCATGGAATATCACGATGGCCGTGATTGCAGGACCCAAAAAAGATATGCCAATGGGCCTTACATCTTATTCGGCTATGAGATTTTCAAATATTAATTACTCATATTGTGGACCATATAGTACCCTTGAAATTGCGTCTCCTGGTGTCACACACCAAAATAACTGACAAGATGACAAAAAATGACTATAAACAATTATATTTTAAAAAAAAAAAAATCATGAAATATTTGAGAAAAATCACGTCCTATTATATGTTCAACCCTCTGATAAGTTCGAGAAGTTCATAGGTACCAAATAACATTATTCGATTGGTTTACTTGGTTTAACAGAGATCAAATGTTAATTAAGTTTAACACCAGATAAACTCGGGATATATGCAGTGGACTACAAGCCACATATACACAAGTAAACATGCAAGAGATTGTAGACATGCTCAAACAGAAAAAGTTTTGTAGAATTCGAACTTGAGAGTTTAGCCCAAAGTACTTCATACACTCAACCATTACTTCAATTAATTGTTTCCCATAATTTCATGTCTCGAAATTTGCATCGAACAATTAACTTCAAGGATAAATGAAAAACGGGACATGGAAAAAAGTAAAAAGACGATATTGAGGGGGAAAATTTTGAAACCACAGAAAAATTACTATAAATTGGTCTGTCTACGGTTTTCAATCTTAGTGTTGCAAGATTGAACATCATATATTACTCCTCGACAAAGCATATTTAGAAGTTCAAATATTTCTGCTGCAAGCTTGAAACTGCTATGAATCTTGGAACAAATGAAAATCGCTTCTGTTCTGGCATAAATCTGAATTATCATCGAACACGAGAGATCGTACGGCTATCTCATGTATCAACTCTGGAAATAAAAGCATTGTAGATACGTCCTTGAACAGTTTACGACTGCGAATGAGCTCAAGGACAGATCTCGCCAAATTACTTACTCCATGATCTTAAGAATACATAACATGTTGACTGAAATCACATATTCCGAACAATGTTTGAACTTGACCACTTCTTTAACTGACATGCATTAGCATTTATTTCACACCTACAGAACAATGTTTGAAGTTAACTAATTATGTAACTGACATGATTACCATTTTCAAGTCGTCATTGCACGTTGTTTAGATGTGTAACAAGGAAGGTTACCATTATTCTACTGTTGAACTGATTCTGTGGTTTGTTCGGATACTACATCTTGCCTTTTCTCGTCTGCATTATCCTCAACTTCTATAGTGGAATTAGTTGTGGGATCGTTCTGTTCTTGTTCGATAGGAATGATGAGCTGGCCAGAATCAGTTCTTTCGACCACTTCCCTCGGTTTAATGTTGTCGACTATGTCATCATATGCCAGACTATTCAAAATCTCAGGAAGTGTTAACCCGTGTTCCTCGCCAAACTTTGACGATCCCATTTCAATGTCGATTTTTTCTTTGGAGCTTTTCATACCTCCCATGTCCATGAAATCAAGATCCGTAGGTTCCACAACCATGCTCTCTTCTTCACGAACAAATGCTCGAAAATCATTCATCGAAGGTGGGATCTTAGAGAAAAAGACTTCTTTGAGGTTCTTGATCATCCCTTTGTTATATGGATTCTCCTTTTTGTCATATCGATATCTGAAGTTCTCGTATGTAGTCTGCATAAGTAAACATTTCAAAATTTTAGGCATAAACAAACTGTCATCACGGTTTTTGTATTTACTCTTCATAATTTGGAAGAAAACTCACCTGATTCGTGCTAATCAGATAGAAGTGGAAAACTGAGAGGCCACCAACAAACCAGACAGCAATGAAGCAGTACACGATGAGTACAACCGATAAAACGTCACTCGACATGGCTTTCAATACATTGCCTTCCGGTCGGACAATGTTGATCCAAGAGACAACAAATACATAAATGCATAAAATCGTCGAAGTTGATATAAACATGTAGAAGAACCTATAATTCCGCTGCATAAATACACATCAATAGAAGACGACACTGTCATAAACAAGCACAATGCGCTACAGTAAATTTAAATTCCATATTTTTCACTGATGTAGCAATTTAGGCAACATAAAACAAGATTGTTCTCCTCAAGAATTTAGATCAGAATCAAGTACCACTATCTGTACAAAAAGTCATGGCTAACGTAACTATTGAACTCAAATCTTTTAAAGTATGCCAGGACATCTGAAAATAAACTACACTTGTTTTGAACTGAATGTTTATGTGCTAGCGATCAAAATTTGGTAACAAACATCAGAATACTCACTATACCAATGCATTGACCAACCCATGGACAGTGGTGATCGAATCTCTGAACACAATTGTTGCAGATGGAGCAATGAGATGCACGAGGTGGACGGTAGAGTAAACATGTGTCACAAAATTTCACTTTGACCGTGTGCCCGTTTACTATGACATCTTTCATTCGAGGAAGTTTCAAATGAGGAGTTCTACCATTGACCCATTCCATTGAAGGAGTGTCTATTTCAAATGTTTCGTCAAACTCGGGAGGTTTTGTGTTTCTAGGGACGATTCCAGGATCTCTGCTTGAGGTGAGGAAGAGGAAGATTACATCCTGCAAAAGTATATAGGCATCAAGGTTCAAACCTTCTCATTAAAGCTATTTTAGAGATCTCTTTACCATTTAAGGAGTTTAATATGTTGTATTAGGTTTAGATATATATGCGTAAAATATGACGAAGAAACGAATAAAACAATCAATAATGCGAAGAAATATGTCTCGTGCTTTCTATAGAACAGTTCTTCAACCCGAGCACCTTAATTTTCACAATAGTGTTATCTTCATTTACGAATAGTGATCTACACCAAAATTGTGAACCGATTTCAAGCTGTCAACTTACCAACACCGTTAGCACTATAGCCACAATAAGTATTGGATACCAAGGATTGGCCTTCTTGCCTTCTTTGATGTTGTGTTTGATGACTAACAGAATCTTTATACAAAACGCGAGGGCCGGACCAACGATTAAAAACATGGACAAGAACAAAGAAGACACATCGGGCCCGAAGATCAGTCTTCCTCCTAACGAGAATTTCTGTAACAAGTGAAACAACACAATGAACAAACCAAATCTGCAACCATCATAAATGTACAATTATGCTAATATATATACACCACACCTCCACTCGACAAAGATCGGTGTCATCAATATTTTCTCCCTTCAATTTACCCTAGGAATGAAGTAAGATGAAAATACTTGCAAAAATACATACTAGCATGCACACACACAGCAGCACACGTACATCTGAATCAAACAGGGAATTTTGAATCTACACTTGAAAACATCACAAGGGCTCTTCCGGTAGTAAAGTCCAAAAGCATCAAATGAAAAATCCAATAATGATCCTAAAATATACAGTTCATAAATTTGATCTTGCTTCCAAGAGGCAAAGATTAGATGAAAAAATGTCATTTTTTAAAAAAATCAAGAAACATTACGTATCAGAGTCAATAATACCCGAAACGATCGATTAAAAGAACCATAATGTACAAGAGATTACATTGCTTCCCCTCCAAACTTGATAAAGCCTCCTCGGTTCGGGCCGTCCGAGGTCCATACAGATTCAATGCAAGAAACAGACAACCCAAACCGGCCACAAGAGGTTCCTATTTTTCCTCTTCTTTCTGTTTCTTGGCAACAGCCCACCCTGGAAAAAAAAACATTAAAAATCCCAAAGCTCGTGTCTTTTCATCGTTATCTGGCTCATTCAGTGTTTCGACGGTCTGAATTTCAAGAAAACGCGAGAAAGAGAGAGAGTCGGACAAATGTCGGAGATGGGATGATGAAGAAACAGCTGCCGTTTGCTCTCTTTGTGTCTGAAGAAGACGGATTTCCTTATGAAGAATATTTGTTCCCCTCTTTAAATTTATTTCGTGTTTTGAATATTCTTTTTAACTTGTTATCTTTTGGTTATTGTGTTAATTCCCTCTTCTTTTCCGATGATCTGCTTTCACATGTCTTAATTTATAATCATATGATCTCAGTTATATTCTCTCTCTAAGTGTCACCAACTCGTTGTTTCTCTCTCTTCTGGCAGATTGCGCTGCCGAGGTGCGGCGGAGGTTCCTACCTCTGACCTTATATCCCGGGTCAGATGCTTTATTCGGATTTTAATTCATTTTGTCTTTTACAAATTTATTTATTTTATGTGTTATTTATAAAAATAACCTATCATATTATTTTCCCATTGCTTTGGTATTTTTGCACAAAATATTTAATCACTATCATGTTTCGTGTAATTAAACAGTTACTACAATTTTTCTTAAAAATAGCTCTCTCTTTGAGTAGTTTGTTGTGGGACGATCCTATGAATCTTTATTTGGTGAGACGTGTTAATCTTATTGATATTCACAATAAAAAATAATATTTTTAGCATAAAAAGTAATATTGTTTATGAATAACTCAAATAAAAAATTTGTCTCACAAAATACAATATGTGAGATCGTCTCACACAAATTTTTGACTATCTCTTTTATTTAAAAAAAATTGTCACTATAATTTCTAATGTGTAGAACTACATGAAACAGATTTTATGTTGGTTGTTGACTGTTGAAAAAAAAAAATCAATATTGTATGGTATAGGATTGGTTCTTGCTGTTAATTTATTCAACGTGTAGGCACATTATCACCGTGCTCAAGTCTATCTTGATTAGTTTAATTCAAGTTGAATTATCATCTTTAAATAATTAATTAAAAACTCGAATTACACACAAACTTTTGTGAGATAGTCTCACGAACCAATTTTGTGAAACGAGTCTCCTATTTTGTGCGACGGATAAATATGTGTGAGACCGTCTCACAAAAGACCTACTACTCGAATTATGAGCACATTTATTATAAATATATCCATTACAAATTTAAAAAGTTTATACAAATAGTTAGTGAGCTATTTAACAAAATTATTTTGAATTGAAGTTCAATTTAAAATATATTCGAAGAGATTGGAGATCAAATTTCATTTTTTTTTAAAAGGAAGAAAGAAACTAAATTTGTTGGTACATAATTTTTTTAAAATAAAAATAACTCCCATTCCTTACATTAATTTTTTAATCATATTTTATTCTATTTATTCTGTTTCTGTCTCCCTACTGAATCATAGTGTTTCTTTCAGAACATGGTTCCACTTGTTATCTGGATAATTCTGGATCCAATCCATGCTCATTCTAATATCCATTGGGACAAATTAAATAATTAAACAATTAATATATAAAATAAATTTCATTAATTGTCATTGTTAGTACCATGTTTTAAAAAATTATAAACTGATTTGTTTTTGGAATACAGTGCAAATTGGTCTTAAATAGGAGGTAACTTTTGATTTCTTGATTTTTGCTAAATATAAGTAATAATAGATGGAATAATTAGGTGGCATTAATTTGTTGTACTTTACTTTTCGGGGGTAAATTCTTAAAAAAAATTAAATAAAAAAAAGAAAAAGAAAATTTGAATCGTGTCCAATGATGTGCTTATGAAAGGTAATGACTTGGGCTTAATTGAAATTTAATTATTTCTCAAGAAAATAAAAAAATATTTTAGCATGCACATTGATTTTTAGAACAAATTATCGTACACACTTTTTGAAGCTACAAAATATAATTTATAGACCTCTATTTTAACGTCTCACAAAAAAAAATGCTTTTTCTCACTATTATATTAAAAAAAAAAATCCAAAAGAAAAGATATCATCCTCCACGTTCTATATACTATTAATTATTACTCAACATAAATATCCCAATATTTACCTTAAATTCTTTTATTTAGGATCATATGGGTGACACAGCTGTTGGATGCATTGAATACCTAAATTTTTTTATTCCTAATAATAATTATCTTTCAACTTCATACAAAAACATGGACGTGTGATTAAGATAAAATAAAATTTGGATTACTGTTGTCAAAATAAAATTTGGAATAATGCGATTGATTCCATCAATCCATATACATACATGCAACGTGATTTTGCCTCGTGTGTTGTCAAATTTCAATGTCAGTCTATAATTTTTTTTCTCTCAATTTTGTTTTTTGTTTTTTTTGGAGTGACGCTGAAAGTGTTGCAAGAAAGTAATAAGACGACATTTTGCTTGAAACAAAATAGGATCGCTTAAGATTAATAAAGAATCCGAAATCCATGAGCACTACTACTACCTCACCAAGTTTAAGCTACAATCGAAACATAACTGAACATCGCAAACTAGATGAATCCATCCTACATCTGAGTTCTGAGTCAATACACTATCCTCGTCGCATCACATACTTATACATTCCTAGCACTATCATGCTCCTTCCTACTTTCGACCTACGTTGAAGTAAGAAAACGAGAAATATTTAAGGCAACTACACAAAAACTTACATGCCGTACACTGAGGAAGTTCTTCTCATCAGGATGTAGACGTCTCTCGCCTGCAGAATGAACCAATACATTGATTTTAGTCTTATGAACCACGAGTTTGTGAAATATATTCAGTAATTATGTTATTATGATCCCACACCGGCTTCATAATGAATTTGTAGAGTGGTCGATCAATTTAGGAAGCTCTTTACCAACAAGACTAGTCAATTGGGCTCAGGCAGTACTCTCGGGTTTTTGGCCAAAAACATGCCAAACATGCCATTAAGTCGACTAATAGGAGGAACTCTTCTAGGTGAGGTATCACATACATATTGATGTCATACAGCAAAGGTGGTCTCAGATGAAGTGATACTTTCCAATATGAACCTTTAATATGACATGGCTATATGTATTATGGATAGACCAAGTTGACATTTTATAGAATCTAAAACATAGGAAATTTGGAGAAAAGATCGTGTGAGGAATGGTAATGTTGTCGCTCTTCGCCTTCAGTTCCGCCCCTTGAAAGAGAAGGAATAATACGGAAGGTGTGAAGCATCAATTCACTCTCCCTCTCAAAAAGAAACTAAAATAGGCCAAACTACAAACTAACTAGCATAGATACTGCGTCTAAGAAAGGAATAAAAAATAACAAGTATTCGACTCTGAAAAGGCTATATCATAACAAGTCTTCTGACATTCATTCTCAAATGTTTCAATTCCCAGTAAACAAAAACAATAGCAGGCTTAGTGCATTCTATGAATCTAAATAACCAATGACCAAAGTGCTTT
This sequence comes from Primulina eburnea, assembly GCF_022965805.1. Taxonomy (NCBI): domain Eukaryota; kingdom Viridiplantae; phylum Streptophyta; class Magnoliopsida; order Lamiales; family Gesneriaceae; genus Primulina; species Primulina eburnea. The sequence goes on from NC_133103.1 coordinate 8,821,867, forward strand.
CCGAGTTCTCTATGGTCATTATTTCCAAGGGATTGACTTTCATGAATATCAAATTTATATAGTTTCTCATATAAGAGAACCAGATATCTTTATAATTGGTGCATTGAATGCAAAATTAAGATAAAAAACTTTTCTTCCAAATTCGCAAAAAGGAGCATTTAACATTACGCCGTTCTTAAAATTCCAAAAAACTCATCAGAGATTCCCAAAGTCTATGTTTTCACATTTCCCAAAAACTCCTGTGAGAGTCAATTTTGTTAAACGGATATTTTATATGGGTCACCCATGAAAAAATATTATTTTTTATGTCAAATATATTATTTTTTATTGGAAATATGGACATGATTGATCCGTCTCACAAATAAAGATCTGTGAGAGTTGAGATCGTCTTATAAAAGATATACTCTTTATATATATATGAAGTTATGTAAATGTCCAACAATGCCTAGACACATATGGCACCGTTTTAGTGAGTATAAAAATGGTTAGATAATAAAAGATAATATTAGGTATTTGAAAGTTGCTAAAAAAGGGGAAAGAAAACAAATAACCCTTTCTTACCAAAGCTTTGGACACGAAATCCTTCTGTTGTACCATCATCAATAGAAGTACCCTCGGCATTTCACAGATCCACACAAGCACTTTTTCTTTCCTTTGTCTCCTTTCTCAGGCAGAACCATCCCATAATCATATGTCAGCTCTTGCATGGGGGGAATATGTCCAATGGCAAAGAAAGCGATATGGAGATACAATTCATTATTACTTTCACGTAAAACTGGCTGCCAGAATAAATTCGGCGAACAGCTATGGTTCATAAAACGAGCTACATTTCCATTGTTCTTTGCACTTATCAAAAGAGGAAACGGGGCTTTCTTAGAGCCAGTGGAATCATCATGGACAGCTTCTACTGGTTCATAATAACGGGTTGCATCAAAAATATAATTATTGTCACTTTCATTACCAAAACTACCACCGGCATCATTAATGACATCCCCCGCATATTCACAAATAAAAGCTCCCGCACGTATCGGATCCCAAGACCTGAGCCCCCAGCCTCTGTTCTTTGTTTTGAAAACCTCAAGACGAACTTTAATACCTGCTTGAGACATACGGTTCCGGCAATTGGGAGGACATGCACAGGTCCGCCCACACTCATATATCAAGGGTTTGTTAGCCAGAAGAACCCCAATTGATGAATAGGGGAGAAAGCCGTCATTTTTCTGATTGCACGGGCAATGGGTGTCCCCGGGCTGACATCCACCCATGCAATGACAACCAGAAGAAGGTTTAGATGCCGGAAAAGGCTTCGAGTATCCGAGGCTCAAAATATACGAGAAATGAGTTGGTCCCTTTTCACCATCAACATCATTCACAAGAGTGACAGGTTGACTTTCTAAACCCGAAGATAAATCTGGGAGTACAACGCCAGTCTGAGTAGCTGTTCCATCTCTCCACTGTTGAATTGATTTCCACAGTGAATAAGCTTGCGGTTGTCCTGGCACCCTAACCAACTTATACTTAAAAACATTGCATCCCGACATTTTTTCTGCCCATGATTCTTGAATTCTATACAGGCCATCATAAACATAGATCTTGCCAGTTGAAAGAGCATCCTTAATACCCCTTATGACTCTCACATCATTGGCTCGATGTAGACTTTTTTCTAGAGCAAGATTTCCCCTCTCGAGCTTCTGGTCAAACATTTGTCCATCTCTTCTCTGCACTCCACCCTGGCCGGTATAAATTAACACGTCTCCGCCATCCCCCTCGTCATCATATCCTCCAGATGAAACTATGCTGACTGCTACCGGTTCTTCATCAGTCGTAATTTTGACACTCATATAATCTATTCCAGCCATACTCGGGGAGTGTAACCCAACAATGCAAAGTTCCATTCTAACAAAGAAAATATCACCGACTTCAATTCCCGGAACATGCCCAATCCGCTTAGTCGCGTTTGTCCGAATTCCCTTGGTCATCAAAAGAGTACCAGCTTTTAGGTCGGGACGTCTAGCAATACCATTAGCCAAGTCATTTGCTTCATAAAGTTGAGTGAGTCTTCTCCTGAGTAAACTAAAAACCAAGAGTATAGTTCCAACGGTTTCCTTGTCCCCACTAGCCCTTCTAAAGTCATCAAATCCATTAAGCTTAAAGAGCGCCAATAAGCTATTAGCTAGAGATTCTACATCAACCTCATCACCATCGACAGGCCTCAACTTCCTTGGCCGGCCCCTTCGCCTCGCCGATTTATTGGAAGCCTCTGCATCAGTGGTATGCAACCCAAACTCATTCACATATTGGTCATTCAGCGAGTCACTATATCCATCACCCTCCACAACTACAGGTTCAGGTGGATTATAGTTCTTCTTTGGCCGACCACGGCGGCCATGTGGTTTAGGCATCGGGGTCCTAAACGAATTCAATGGAACAGGAGCTGGTATAGTGCTACCGTGACCAAAATTACCTTGCTGGTTTTGAGAACCATAACCAGTGTGCTGAGGATCATTAGGAACCAGAAAAGGGTAAAATGGTTGAACTCCTGGCGGAAAAGGACCACCAGGCGGAACACAAGCAAAGGGGGCAGTATGGGGGGTCGAAACATTAGGCATGCCCGGTGGGTTCGGGAAGACTGGAATAAGACATCTCAAAGGCCTCACATCCATTACCTTAGACTTGTCAATTGTCCCTGGCTGATGATTCGGCTGTGAATTCAAACCGTGCTCCATTTTTAACCACAATGCACCACTCCACTAATGAGTTTTAATCGCTTAAAATATGTACACAAGTTACATATAAAAGCCCCAGAAACTATTCAATGACCCTATATCACCCTCACAACAGTAAAAAACCAATCTTTTTCCACCAACATGCTCTACAGCATCAAATCTTGTCAATTAAACACTATAACACAACACTAAACAAATTGTATGCCGCTAAACGAACCATAGCTCAGAAGGTGAATGCTACAAACTCCAAGAAACTTTTGTGAGAATCACCTCCTAAAACATGAAAAAAGATACAGTTAGTAACTAGACTGCAAAATTCAAAATTCAAAAAAATAAAAAAATTTGCAAAAGAATGAACGGTAAATCCATAATTAGTTGAAACCTCATATACCCACAAGAAATTTAACCAGAAAAAATAAGGACAAAGCACAATACAGATGCAACACTACAAAATCTCAAAACCCAGAGCAGAAATAGATAAAAACAGAATTTTTGCTTCGACGCATGTTTTAGGATATAAGAAACCGGTAAAGGCAACGATCCACCGGGACATAAGAAACCCCCGAGACAGTAACCAACGACTACAGACACTATACATCTATATCTATGATATATAACTGTAAAATTAAAATAATATTAAAGTCATACAGCACGAGTTGCAGACTTCATTTGAAAAAAGTTTGGAGACAGATCTGAAATTGAAAATTACCTAATTAGTTTTAAGAGAGAGGGAGGGATCTGGTGTTTGCCAGTGGACAATCAAGTGCACTTTGTACTGTTTTTTTCATTTACTTGGAAGATGTCGAAATTTAGAAAATTCACATTTAAATCCCTGAAGGTTTTTATTTATTTTTTTGATATCAAAAGTTTTTTGGTGTTTTTCATTTATTTATTTTTAGCAAGAAGGTTTTTTGTTTTTTGTTTTTTGATAAATTTTGGTTTTATAAATAAAAATTCTCGAACCCTTTTTTAGTAGAACGGATAAAAATTTGAAATATCCGTGAAATATTTGAATGCATTTCGAAAAAATTTCTACAGCTTTCAAAAAAGATGCTCGTCTTTGCTATTATTACTCGATGAAGTGATATAAAACTCTCTAGTGGTGAGCATTCGGTCGGTTCGATTACCGACCGAACCGAAATATTTAGCTATAATCGAACCGACCGAATTATTTTTCATAACCGATGAAAACCTAACCGGATTAAAATCGGGTTACCGAATTAACCGATTAGTTTTTTTAAAAAAAACTTTGGTTTAACTTTAATTATATATGTAATTTTTCTTGAATACTACAATCTACACAAATACATAAAAACATAAAATCACATACATCACAAATGTATAAGCTTTGTTTGAACATAATTAATACATATTATATCGATTTTAAAATTTAAAATTAAAATATATATAAAAATTGATAAATAATAAAAATTTATTAAATAATAATATTTATTATATCAGTTAATTCGATTAACCTTAGTTTTATTTATGTATAAGATTTTTATTGACCTTGAAGGCATATCGGCTGGGGTTTCCTGAGACCAATAACGTCACTTGCAGGACTTCATGTTGCACTCTCTGACACTTGAATATAATAACGAATTCAAAGTTCAAAGCTGGTGATCGATCCCCATATTTGTATTTTTGCATAAACTATTACTGGGTCTTATATTAGAATCTATAAATATTTTATACTACAATAGAGAATGATATCCATCTTTAGCTATTTTTGTGAAAGCTATACCTCAGCTCCCCTCGAAAAAAACATAGGATTTTTGCGCTATATCAAGAGGAGTGAGAAACGATATCAAAATGAGTGAGAAAAAATGTTGAACGAGTATTTGTTGTACTCTAAGCACAGTGATAATAGTGAGAAGTTTATCCAATTCATTTAAATGATATAATAAAAACTTGTATCGATTTGTTATTCTTTCAGAATATCCTACTGTAAAATCAAACGTCTTTCTAGAATTGAGAATTGCACCACAGACTTCTAAAAAACTTGATCGGATGTATTTGGAGTTTACACGATGATGAATAGTTAAAATATCTTATTTTTAAATTATTAATAATTGATATTTTAATTATATTTTAATTTTAATTATGTGTAATTGTATTTTTTTTTTATTATAGACAATTTCATTATATATTTTAAAATATACAATTATTAAATATAATAAAAATAATAATATTTCAATATCGCCACATCATTTACAACTCTAATACTGACATCAATCAACATGAGGTCACCAACTTCATCTCACCATTAACATACCCTCGCGTTTTCCCGCGGGCACTAAAGTCGACTACTGCCTTCTCTCTTACACTGTAGCGCACAGATATACAAAGCATCGATTCTAGATTTTTATTGTGTTTGACCAATTTCTAGGTAAAGTTCTTTATTTGATATGCATAAGGGAATAAAGTTTTAATCTTTGCAGAATTACGCTGGAAATGGAAGCCACAAGTTGAAACGTGCTAGTTTTTTTGGGATATAAGAGAGCAAGTTAAAATATTTAATAGCGAAATTTTATTTAAAAATTGTCTGAGAAACAGTTATAACATGAACGGGAGCCCAGGAGCCGCGGTTTTTGCTTTGGAAGAACGTTTTTTAAGTGATTTTATAAATAATCTTCTTCGTCCAACTTTAATTTTTTTAAAAAAAATGATTTTTTTTTAAAAAAAAAGCTTTTCTGTATATAAACGCGCTGTAAGTGATTGAAATTTCTGAAATGAAGAAGTAATCTAAAAATAGAAAACTTTTAACATCATGGTCACTACCTAAAAGATGACAGAGGGTGAAGTGGGTGATGATGTTCAAAGAAATTTTCCATGTTCCTTAATTCCCAAATAGGAAGAACTGATTGATCATAAACTTAAAAAAGGGTATTCAGAATGAATCAAAATGCATCATAGATTGATTGTCTTTAAGTGTTTGTTAGGCCTACTTGAATGGCTTATAGTTTTATCATTCAGTAGTTACTGGTAAATTCCATCTTGCTTTCTGTACACAAAGTTTTCCAGAAAAAAGATACCGATAACAGTTTCATATAATCAAATGAAATCGTCTATGAAGAAATAAGGAATGAAAGAGCCGTTGATTCAATTGCATATTTGACAAGTTATTGTGGAAAAGAATGTTTTATTTGTAAGATTTCAAATTATTTTGGTTGCTCTACTTTTATATGCACACAAGTTATACACGCATCTATAAAATTCTTGAATAATAACCATTTGAAAGTAACTTAGTCAAAGAAGAAATGTAGACATTTTTGGATTTATGCGAGTTTGGGTTGTTCACCATCCAGGCAAAATGCTTTCAAGCGTTCAATAAGACGAAGTTTGTTGTAAAAGATAAGCTCTTTGTTTATTCTTTGTACTTTTCTTCTATCAACTGATTCACTTTGTTCCTGTTTATTGATGAGGATAACTCACCAGGCATTGCAGTTAGTTTATAAATAGGTAGCACAAGCTCTGGATGCATTTAGGAAGAAATGGATGCAAATACCCCCTTGAGCAGTATTCTTCTCTTGCTTTTCATTTTGCTGACTGCTATATGTCAATCTTCTGCTTCGAGAATTGTACCTAACCAGACTGTTGCACTCTTTATAAATGCCTCTGAAGCATCAGTAAAGAAGATACCAAAGACTATGTTTGGTATCTTTTTCGAGGTTAGATTAATCAGTCATGAAGAGAATATTAATTGATGTTGTCTGTTTTTTTTTGGCTTGTGATAGCAGCAGAAACATCATTGTATTTTTATCTTGAAAGGCAAATGCAATATTTGTGCGTGTTTGAAATGAATGTTGATTGGCCCATCTCTTGTCATGCTATTAGTTAATAGGTCATTAATATTGACATTTTCCCTGTGCTACATACATGCTAGGGTTGGCAGTTGTCCTCCCTAGTTTCGAAATTTTTTCCTTAATTTTTTAAAGACTTTTCACAATTTTAGCCTGACTATATGTTGTTGAACCCTTAAAAAATTATAAAAATGTTAATTATTTATCGAGTCCACTTAATCATGGGATCTTGGCTCTGCCTCTTAATTCTGTGAATGAGATGTGTTAACTTTAAGTTTGTGTTATTTTTATGATACATTTATCCAGAAAATGTTATTTAGCCTTGCTGTTTCTACTCATGTTAGTGATCCTTTTGGGGATGCTTGAAAGGAAAATGATTGTTCCAGTTCTGACGTTGAGGATAGTAGGAACTTGGTTTTTCCTGTACCTCTTATATTGGTTGCAAACTTTTTTTTTTTGAAACACTGTTAAAAAATGATAAGCTGAATCCCAGTCAGAAAATAAGCGAAAAGATACGTGGCCTATAGCACTACTTCTTTAAACTGAAACGTCTAACGTCACTTCTCCTTTCCAAACCTACTGTATTGTAATGGTTTTGTCAGTTCTTATGTATTGAGCCTGCAGCATGTTACTCTTTGATATTCCTGCAGGAGATTAATCATGCTGGAGCTGGAGGACTATGGGCCGAACTTGTCTGCAACAGAGGTCAACAAGAATTTCCTTGCGTTTTTCATGCAGCAAATCATCCATACTCACCAGGCTTAATGCATTAGTTTATACGGCAATAACTCTTTAAGCTACTTTTCTTTTCTTTTCTAGTATGCTTTTTCCACTGTTGGGTCTGATGATTTGAAGAAATAGTCATGGTGTAGTAAATCGGAATTCGTTTAGATTATAGTGTAGCTTAAGACAGTTAATGTGACGTAATTTTAACTGCAGGATTTGAAGCTGGGGGTCTCAACACACCTTCAAATATCGACCCTTGGTCTATTATTGGGGATGAATCATCTTTAATAGTATCAACTGAACGTTCATCATGCTTTGATCGAAACAAAATTGCACTACGAATGGAAGTGCTTTGCCACCATGATGGCCCCAAAACGTGTCCAGCTGAAGGAGTTGGTATTTTCAATCCCGGCTTCTGGGGAATGGTGAGAATTTATCTGTCAGATAGATTTGAAAAAGGCCTTGCCTCCTGATCACTAATGGTCTAAATGATCAATATTGTCATCCTACTGATCTTTGTGGTTAATTGATTTTCCTTCAAAACCGTGGGGATTTTGGAACAGCTGTCTTGTTCTTATTCTTAGGTAATTAATCCTTTGAGTGTTTTAGATGGCGAAGTTTTTTTCAGAAAAACAGTGTTTTTTGTTTTCTGTTTTCAACGATATGTGTCTATTCACAAAAGCTGAAGTTTGGTTGGATTATGAAATTTTAGAAGCAAGGAAAAAAGCCAAAATCATGAAATGAAAAATATGACTTCCACTTCTCTCTAAAAAATTAATTAAAAAAACAGTCTAAAAAGCCTAGCTTATCAAATTGCTTTTCTAATCTAATCTTAATCATTCATGTGGATATGTGTGGTCGGTCCCTTCTTGATTTATGTGTGTTATTCCTGCTCATTGCACATGTTTATCTTCTTATCATTCCAATTTTACGGTTTGGATATTGAATAGATAGAACAGGATAGTATAAGTCCAGCGTATTTTATTTAAGGTAACGTTGAGTGTTATTGTTTCTTTGATGGAGCCGTCCCTGCAGCTGATGCTACTTGCTAGGAAAATAATACAATTTTATTATTTTTTTCTAGAAACGATCAATTCCGTTCTCACATTTCGCTGATTGTTTGCCAACTGTGTCACGATCTCTGTTGCAGAATATTGAACTAGGGAAGACGTATAAGTTGGTTCTTTATGTTCGTGCATCACATTCAGTTAATGTGTCTGCATCATTGGTTGGGTCAATCGGACTGAAGACACTGGCTACTGCTGACATTATGTGAGAATTGATGAATCACCACTTATAGCCTCTCAATGTATATTCTTCAATTTATAGAATCCTCATTTGGACAAATGTTTGTGTCATCTATGGTCTTGCAGAGCTTCTGATGTTTCAAATTGGACAAAGATAGAGGCGTTGATGCAAGCAAAAGGGACAGATGCAAGCTCGAGACTTCAACTGACTACAACCAGAAAAGGCGTCGTATGGTTTGATCAAGTATCATTGATGCCTGTAGATACACATAAGGTAAATATACTTGTGGTAAAGTTCTCTGAGTAATTGAGTAGTTTTACTTGAATTGTTGAACACTCTTTTGAGCATAATAATGTCAATTATCATTCCATTTCTTTTGTTTGTGTGCTTTTGAAAATTCAGAATTCAGTGAAAATATTTAAAAAGGTCGTGGTGATGAAAGCATTACACATTGATAAACTGCCCAATCTAGAGATTTATACTTCAGTTGAAACAAAAAATTGGTCTTGGTCTTTTTGAGCCTTTAAGACTAGGAGCTTTTGCTATCTGGAGTAAATGTTCTTATATGCTCTCAAAGCGACTAAATAAATACAATTTTTTATTATGTTTCTCTTATGCTCCCATCGTAAAATCAAAGTAAAAATCTCAGATGGAGCATTTTGTCTTGACATTTGAATTATATCACCAAGGGTTTATGGTTAACACTGTTTTTAGAAATTTTCTCTGGATACAGGGGCACGGTTTTCGCAATGATCTTTTTAAGATGCTGAAAGATTTAAGCCCTGGATTTATAAGGTTTCCAGGTATTGCTATAATGTCTTTAGTACATGTATTATTTTTTATATTTTCAAGTTTAGACAATGTATTACATATTATCAAGCCCTATACTTTCTCTTGCCTTCTGCTCCAATCGAGTTGAGAAAGCAGTACAAATTAAGAAGACTTTAAAAGGTAAGAAATGAAGGACAAAGATCCAAATAAATAACATATGAAGCTTGTAACACGGTCAGGCTACAGCATCTTCAAGAAGGAGATGGGCTTAATACTATATCTTCTGTTTTGCATATGTTACTCTTTTAAGAATTCTTTCCGAAAATTTGCGTATTTTTATCTCAGTTTTTTGCGTTGATGGATGGGTGTAACTGCGTTAATTAATGTAGATCTAACAAGCTTGATATCCACATGTTAGGTGGTTGCTTTGTTGAAGGTGACTGGTTAAGAAATGCATTCCGCTGGAAAGAAACCGTTGGGCCTTGGGAGGAGAGGGCTGGTCATTTTGGTGATGTCTGGAATTACTGGACTGATGATGGGCTCGGTCACTTTGAATTCTTACAGGTGTCTATCAGGAATTTTCCTGACATTTGTTAAGCACATGTCCTAGTTTCCGAGAAAATCTTAATTTGCCATTTTTGTCATCATTCCCCCTTTTTTCACCACTTTTCTGCAGCTTGCTGAGGACTTAGGCGCATTACCTATATGGGTGTTCAACAATGGTATGTTTTGTGCCACGTTCATTTAATTCTCCCTTGGAACATTTTTTACTGATTTTTTACTCCTACTTAATTCACCCCAAGGATTTACTTTGTTGATATTTGACTCCCCTTTTTCTTCTTGACATGTCTGATAATTTCAGGAATTAGTCACAATGACCATGTTGACCCTTCTGCCATCCTACCTTTCGTACAAGTATGGCTTTTGGGTTTGCTTTAGATATATATGGTCCTCATTATTAGTTGCTTTTCAAGAATGTGGAAAATTAAAGCGATCCCGGGTGGCTTATTTTGATTTCCCTTATTACTATCCAATTGATACCAAACACATCTAACTTGTGCAAAATTCTTTCTGTCATGTCCCGGTCCGCGAGCATGAGGTCACACAAATGAGACTCAACACGATGAACTCTCACAGAAATTACTTCGTATTTGTTATTGTTTTACGAACTTGATTACATCAAGTTGTCAAAGGAGTGTTACATTTTCTTATATATGTATTCACACCCCTCCCACATGCACGAAAGGAAAAAGTTTTGTTATCTAGGGATTTTCTATTTATCGAGCTTCACTTGCAGTTAAACCTTAGCCCCACCAAACCGTATTACCCTACTAAAAGTTTAACTTCAAATGCAGGAGATTCTGGATGGAATTGAGTTTGCGAGGGGTAGTCCTCAGTCAAAATGGGGTTCTGTTCGAGCATCAATGGGACACCCTGAACCCTTCGATTTGAGATATGTTGCAGTGGGGAATGAGGACTGTCAGAGGCAAGATTACCTCGGTAGGATTTACTTTGGAGATTATGCTTGTGTTATTTAATCTACTTTTTAGTAAAGCTTAAATTTATATACTTTTTCTTATTTTCTAATGATATAGGTAGCTACCTCAAGTTCTATGACGCTATTAGACATGCTTATCCGGACATCAAAATAATCTCTAATTGTGATGGCTCGTCTAAACTATTGGATCACCCAGCTCATTATTATGACTATCATGTAAGCACATAAACTCTTTTCAAGCACTTGAGATATACTTCGGTTTTCCGCAATGCAATAATTATTTATTCTTTATCATATATTTTGTGCTACCAGATTTATAACAATGCAGACAATGTGTTTGGATCAGCTACAAAATTTGATGAAGCACCACGAGGAGGTCCAAAGGTTTGAAACACTTTGCTATCAGATGGACATGTTTAGTAAATAGTGATTCTTTAAATTGCATTGTAAATGGTGCAGGCTTTTGTGAGTGAATATGCTGTGACCGGAGATGATGCTGGCAAGGGTAGTCTCTTAGCAGCTCTGGCTGAAGCCGGATTTCTTATTGGGCTCGAAAGGAACTGGTATCTTCACAGTTTTCAAACTTATATCTGCTAAAACAGATAATTACCTTGCTTTTCGGGCTTTTTCTTTTTTCCCTTCAGCTCCATATTTACCGTGTTTCCAAACCCAGATTTTCCCCGAAGGATAGATTTCATAAAGTTCAGCTTTTGTTTGGAGAATGTAGTGTTTTATAAAACGTTTCATCATTTTGATTACTTTGTACCAACGAAGTTATTCTGGTTTTGTCGTATATAATAAATATTCTAGATTCTTAAATCTAACTTGTCCACATGCTAGTTGACTTCAAGAAAACTGCACGTTCTATTGTACAAGTCTTGCAAGTCTAATGATATTACATCATCTTTTTGACCGTTTTGGCAATAATCCAGTTCTTACGAGCCGGTTGATATTATGCTTCTGCTATAAACGTGTGTGTGTACTTGATATTGATGAAGACTTAAACATTCGCTCCAACAATGCAGTGATGTAGTAGAAATGGCAAGCTACGCGCCTTTATTTGTGAATAAAAATGACAGAAGGTCCCCCCTACTTTAATTCTTCCTTTCTTTATAATTTCTTCATAATAATCTTTACTTTTGATCTGTTTCTAAGCCGAAAACATTTCGCTGCCATTTAGGTGGAATCCTGATGCTATCGTCTTCGACTCATCGGAGACATATGGAACTCCTAGTTATTGGATGCAACATTTCTTCAAGGAATCAAATGGTGCAACTCTTCTTAATGCTACCCTTCAAGCTGGCGTAGAGAGTTTTCTCATTGCTTCCGCTGTTATGTGGAAAAATACAGAGGATAACAACAAATACTTGAGAATAAAGGTACGCTACTTTACTTTTTCTATTACTTCTAAAAATACACCATGCATGAGGCATGACTTTAAATTAAATGTATATAATCCGGTAATTTAAATATCAAAATCTAATATATTTATATATTTTCAAAAGTATTCAATGATATTCGAAAAAAATAAAAAATATATATCAATTGAGATATTATTGATTTAATGTTTAATACTAATATTAAGGGTATTTTTTTAGAAATGAAATACATGTCGAGCATGAATCTTCAAGATAAAACATTCTCCCATTTCTTCTGTCCAATACTGCAGGTGGTTAACTCTGGAAGCAAGAGTGTGACCCTTCAAATATCTGTAGATGGATTGGAGCTGAACTCGACACGGTCACAAGTGTCGATCAAGACCGAGTTAACATCCGCTGATTATATGGATGAGAATTCTTTCGAACATCCCAATAAGGTACTCAGACACCCTTTTCTAACAATATGCATATCTTGGGAAAATCGTTGCCTCCGCGATACATAATTTGTCGGGATCACCTGTGTGTGAGATGCTAGTAGTCATACCGAAGGTTGAAAATAGAGGGTACATAGCCCAAAAATTACATGGTTCTTTCATATGCAAAATTTCTGGCTCCGCACGCCTATGCTATCGTCAAGTTCTTGTCTTGTTTTCATGCAGGTGGTGCCTGTCAAAAGTTTGCTAGACGATGTTGGGGAGGAGATGGATATTGTGCTTTCTCCGCGATCTTTAACATCCATCGACTTGCCCATAAACCCAAACAATACAAGGATTGTAGGATCTGATTCTGTTTTGAGATCATCGCACTAATGATAATATATGCTGTTGGATGTTTATGTGTTTAATAAAAACAGCAATTCATATGTGATGGTGTTCATTGATCTAATGTACTGGCAAATTCAGACGTCTATGCGGTCGAATATCAAGTTCTAGGCTTCTAGCCAAGAACATTTTTTGGCCTTGGGCGTGTCACAAAATCAGTGCATGATGCTTCATATGTTAAGTTAGCAGAGGTCTGCATGGGATAAAAAGGTGTTCCATCTATCGTGTAATCATTGGCCGCTTAGCATGAATTTTTTGTGAGGTCTGCATGAACCCTACATATATGTAGTGATTTGATTAGAGATATATATGACTCGAACTAACGTAGTCAAAAATATTAATAAATTATTTTAAGATTTTGGGTCGATATGATATTATAGAAATCAATCAAAAAATATTAAAATTTTACTATAACATTTTTGAAATTTAAGTTTCACCCTTTTTCATTAAAATCTCGAATTCACTGCTGGAATTGAGTTCGGCTGTTTGGAAATTTAAATAATTTAAAAAAACTAATATTTTTCTACATCCGTAAAATTAATGTTATTCATTAATCATTCCATACGGCATATATATCAACAATGCCAAAGGCCAGCCCAAAAATCGTGGCACTTTACTAACCAATTATCATTCTCCAAGATTGAGTCACGAATGATGTGAAATTGGTTTAACGAACTTCAGTCAGTGAATGAAGAATATATACATTTCTATTTAACTTTTAAGAAAAATATATAATCTTTTGTACCGAGAAAAATGATTTTTTTATTGAATAATTTGTTTAATTTTGAGTTTTGGTTCATCTGATAAGTCGTCAATTCTTGATATTGTGTTAATATTTTTCGATATCATGTCTGTATTTTTTTATGTAACAACTAAACCAAAATAGTTAAAAATTTAAAAATTAGTTTACCAAACAAAACTTCGAAAATTTAATAAATTAAAACTCAAAATTGAAAACTATTTTATCTTTGTACTACTTTTGTAAAACTTGTGGTCTTAGATTTTACAAATAAATTTCTTACTTGACCCAACAACCAAGGACTGGGGATATAAAATTTTAAATTATGCTTGTAGGACTTAAAATAACTATATTCTTTGGAATGCTATAAACAAAATGGGGTTCAAATTTATTTGTATGATTTAGTATAAAATGTTATAGGACTCGTAAAATATATTTGAGTTGCATTATTTATGTAACGGCAAGAGTTCGGTCTTACTATTACAAGAAGTATAATTATTGAAAATGAAAATTATTGCATCATTAAATTAATAAATTTTAATTTATGGTAACAAGTGCAGTTTGAGGGGTTTTTATCAAAAATAATTTAATTTTTAAAATTAATTTCAAAAATACTTTAAAAAAAAACGTTTGCAAAACTACATCAATCCGCGCTTATGAAGCGCGGACGCTGCAAACGTGGAGCAGCGTCCGTGCTTCGTAAGCATGGATGGTGCTTGCGACGGAATTTAGCGACGGATTATATATAGACCCGTCGCTAAAATTGAATCCGCGACGGTTCTAAAACACCGTCGCTACATATGAATCGGCGACGGTTTACATTGCGACGGTTTTAAAACCGTCGCTAATTGTAGCGACGGATAAAACCGTCGCTAATGTACTCCGCAGATACCTTCGACTTTCAACAGCTTGCATCTTTGCAGCATGCAATGTGCGCACTGCGAAAAACCATTTTTGTTGTAGTGAAGATATTGAAAATCCGTAATTTTCGGTATCCCGATTTTTCGGTAAGTTCGGTATTTTTTTCGACACGATATTTCAGTATTTCGGTATTTTTTCCCACCCCTAACTTCTACTATTCAACCTGGTTTTTTCAGTGAGTCAGAGATGACTGACTTTGGTTTGTTTAGGCAGCATGATTTTCGACAAAGACGAAGTGTGAAAATCCTGCTGACTTATAAATTATAGTCTATTTTTTATGAATAATATTAAATGTACCACCAATATATTGTTAGAACGATATTTATAATTATTATATCACGAGATTTTACTATTATATCACAAGATTTTACTGTTATATCGCGAGATTTTGTATTCAATATATCAGCCTAGACAGTCATCCCCGACTCACTGAAAAAACCAGGTTGAATAGTAGAAGTTCCTGAAAAAACTTATTTCGTGATTAATTTTTGTCTGTTTTTTTTTTCAATGTCTTCACTACAACAAAAATGGTTTTTCGTAGTGCGCACATTGCATGCTGCAAAGATGCAAGTCGTTGAAAGTTCAAGATTATCCGCGGCGAACACGTACATGCTGTTAATAATATTATTAGCGTGCAACGTATGAAATTTCGAACTCTAAACTTAGCGACGGTTTTATCCGTAGCTACAAATTGCGACGGTTTTAAAACCGTCGCAATGTGAACCGTCGCCGATTCATATTTAGCGACGGTGTTTTAGAACCGTCGCTTATTCAATTTTAGCGACGGGTCTATATATAATCCGTCGCTAAATTCCGTCGCAAGCACCATCCGTGCTTCATAAGAACGGACGCTGCTCCACGTTTGCAGCGTCCGCGCTTACGAAGCACGGACGCTGCGCCACGTGAGCAGCGTCCGCGCTTCATAAGCGCGGATTGAGGTAGTTTTACAAACGTTTTTTTTTTTAAAGTATTTTTGAAATTAATTTTAAAATTTAAATTATTTTTAATAAAAACCCCAGTTTGAGAGCATAGTTGATAGATAATATATATAAACAAACAATAAATTAATCAATTTTAAAATTCACAAATAAAACAGTGGAAAGCCTAAATAAATTTCTAGTCTAATGTTTCATTTGTTCCAAATACATAACCTAATTTCTAAATTAGTAGTGTTTTTTAACTAATATATTCCTAAACTAGGTTTTGCAAAGAAGTACAATCATTATCTGAATGAATTAAATAAGAATAAAATATAAAATTTATTCGTAAAATATGTGTTTTCAATGAAAATTTTGATTTGTGTAAAAAATAAGTACTTGGCAACTTGCAGAATTTAATACAATCATTTTGAGTGAGACTCCATCATTAAATTAGTTTTTTTTGGTATATTCTACCTCAAATAAAACCTTAAATAAATCATTTTACACCTTTGCCATTTTGTATTAAAATAAATATTTAATAGATCCATTTTCGTTTGTCTAAACTTTTAATCTATACTTTCAAAAGCAATGAATATAATTTATTATCTTATAGTTGGGTGGAATTCGATTGATTGATTATTGAATATTTGCTGATTTTTTAAATGCATACACACGTTCATTTCATATTTTATCAGTAATAATTTGATTTTTAGGTCTTCATTTGGTATATTCTACCTCAAATCAAATTAAGATTTAATTGTAAAAATGGTTTCAGTTCTTCATTTGATATTTTTTTTTCTTTTTCTTCGCAGAGATTAAGGAATTTTTTTAATGTATCACATATTTAAAAACTTTACTAAAAGTTTGTCTTACAATCTCGATAATATATATTTTTTAAATTTCTGACACGTTAAACATCTTAGTTCATCAAATATTTGATGAAGACAAATATTCATTATTTTTATCCTGAAATATTGGTTCTATATTATTTTACGGTTCTATTTAAATTTATCATCCTTTTCGATTCTAAAAATAATTGAGTTTTATATTTAAAAGGGTGAAATTTCTGTAAAAAAAAAAATCAGTTAAAAAATAGACAAAAACTTGTGTGAGACGGTCTCACGGGTCGTATTCGTGAGACAGATCTCTTATTTGAGTTACCAATGAAAAAATATTATTTTTTATGCTAAGAATATTACTTTTTATAATGAATATGGAT